>NC_056746.1:309074690-309109690 GCF_019279795.1 Protopterus annectens | reverse complement strand
GTAAGTTGTACTCCAGTGCAGGATTTTGTGTTCTACATCTACATATAGCAACCTGTTCCTGCAGGATATCTGTAGATAGGTTGACAATATGGATTCACAATGGGCGAAATATAGTGGGATACTGTAACTATTGTGTCTGTGCTGCTTGTGTTACATGGTTGGTGTTAGCAGAGATATTCAGACATACATACTGTTTTACACTGTGATATATTATGTCATCAACTACGGACAGATATACTTCTTTGCTCACAGTTATTTCCTGGGAAATACAAGATGAATGAAGCTGTTTCCAGTACTGAGGTCTGAAGCCTACATATTCTTGCACACTCATGCCATTCTGGAGGGGTAGCTGCAGACACTTGCTGATGGGTCTGTGTAAATGGTCCTGCACCTTGGTACTGTGCTGGCTGAGGATCCCCTGCTTGTACATCTATTGACATAATAGAATGGCCATATCCTGTTGTGGCCATATCTCTCAGCTGTACAGATTCACCCAGGTTACCCAGAGGCAAGGCTCATATATCTGGTCAGTTCCCCTTCATATTGTGGTTTACGAGCCGGTTTGTAGCCACCCATTACTGAGTTTGCAGGTAGGGGTAGTATGGGCACACATCAGAGTTTCAGACTTCACGCACTCTATGGTGTCCATGCTTCTACACCCATACTCTGTTATTCTATCCTCTTCCTAACATTATGCGAATAATATCTGAGAAGTATCCCTATAGTTGTCCCTTCATTCCAGTGGTATTTAGGGGTTGTCCACAGTTCATGCAGTAGGACATGGTGGGCATGCTACTGGGATTTCTTGATATGGCCTTGCATTTGTGTTATGTGGACTGTGTTATGTTGTTAGTTGGGACCCCATAAGATAACATACATTGGCAGTACGGGTGAGGCACAGGCCTTTGACAGAGGACTGTAGGGCATTTGGTAGTGATGCAGGCCATCTGTAGCAGGCCAGTGCATTCTGTCACTCCTACAGACCCAGACTGTGAGCCACTGGATTTCCCTGGGGTGACAGGGTAAGTGTGCGAGGTCTTAATGGCAATAGTTCCTGTCCATATTAATCCATTGTTCTGGATGCCGGCAGGGTGCTGCTTACAGCTAGGGACACACCTGCATGGGACACCTCTTCAGCATGATGCATTCTGTGGGTATTCCCATACAGAAGTGGGGGGTCATACTGTACTCATTCCCAACAGCAGGGATATAACCTGTGATAAAACTGTGGCTCATGGTGGGGTGAGCTGAGTGCATGTGTGATATGGAAGCTTCTTGCAACTGACTCACAGATATACCTGGGACATTCCCCTTATGCTGCCTTGCACGGGGGCATAGGCAGTCTCTCATTACTTCATAACTGTGCCTTTTGTGGTCTGCCAGTGAATGGCCAGAATACATCAGTATTCCATATGACACAGAGAACTAATGCGCTTCTAACCTGTATGGACAATTCCAAAGGTGTGTGCAGTTGACAGTTACATTTTATGTACTCTGTCTAGGGTACTTCAACCTGTGTACTGTGTGTATGTCTGGGCCCACATTCATGGCATGTCTGTCTTTCAGATGGTGACAGATATTGACATCTGAACAATGAGTATGGATGACTGCTGAACTGGGTCTTGCTGGGATGCATTGTGTTTGGCACTGCAGTTGTCAGAACATGGCCCTGTCATCGACAGTATTGGCCATAGGCCACCGGGACACAACCCTCCATGCCTACATGCTGACCACTTCCACACAATATACAACACACAGCAACCTAACACACAGAACCCTGCATATTGTACACATGCAACAATCTATCCTGTAAACTGGGCCATCTCAGGTAATCTGTGCTCCACTGTTATTAAGCCCACATGTACATGTTACTGTATTTCTACATAGGATTGTGTGTGTGGGGGGGGCACACCTGACAACTGTACACATTTGCTATGACTGTACTGGTATTTCAGGTACTTAGTTGGCTTCCATTTCATTTTGTATTCTGACCTATCATGCGGACTAGAGGCATATCAGCAGAGTACAGATCTTAGGTTTTATTGACCTACATTTCAGTTTTAGACTTCTTACCCTTCCGAACTAACATATAATTACCTGACCTGTTGTAGTTTGTCTGTGTAGGTCTGGAGGGGGGCTGTTCTCCATTGCCATTAATTGGAGGCCTTAGCACAGCCTTTCTTTATGGTCATTTACACATGTCTTGTTGGCTGTGGCTGTTGTTGGGTATGTGAGCCTCACTGACATGCATGTATGTGTCCTACGGACACACATTTGGGCTGCCACATGTACTGCAGTGGGATTTTTCACCTTGTCTAGTACTGCCTACTTTGTTGACACTAGAATTTGTTATGGTTTCATGCTGCCCTTATAGGTGTCCACTATCTGCTGCCATCCTATTCAGCCACTCAATTCCATTGCATGCTTACATCCATACCATAGCTACAACTAGCAGAAAATACTACTCCATTCAGCAATCGATAGGAAGAGTGACTTACCTTGGGGCTGTGCCAGTATTGAGGATGGTGCTGGAGGGCTGACTATGTCGGATGCACATAGTACACTCCCTATACATGGTAAATCACAGGTAGTGTCATGTTTGGCATTCATTTTACTGTATGTGCACGTGAGAGAGAGGTGTCTTTCCCTGAGTTTCTACCGTGTCAGTGTATGTGCTATGCATTGCCTCTTTGTCAAAGCTTGGGCATACTGGGCATGCCTCCTTCTGCCTACATGGGAGGCTCAGGTTGTTCTTCCTCCGAGTCACTCTGTGCCTGTGCTGGCCTTGGCAATGGTGGGGGGCTGTGTGGCCCTGCCTGTGCTGTTCCTGCTGCAGCTATTTTTGCAGGATCATATTGTGTAGCATGGCACATACAATGAAAATTTGTGTACATGTAGCTGGAGAGTACTACAAAGCTCCACTGGATATGTCCAGGCACCGGAACTGTGATTAGAGCATCCCAAACACACACTCTATTATGATTCTGGTTTGTGCGTGTGCCTCATTATGGAGTTCCTGTTCGGGAGTGTGTGCATTTCTGAGGGGTGTCATCAGCCACTACTCCAGTGCGTAACCAGCATCTCCAACTAGGTGGCCATATGGGATGTCCCCACTGGCAAATCTCTGGTACAGCTGTGTCATATGCCAGATGTGGGAGTCGTGATAGCTTCCAGGGCTGTCAGCACACACATTCATTATAATTCCCTGGGCATCGCACATGATCTGGCAGTTGATGAAGTGGAAGCCCTTGTGGTTTATGTAGACCCTACCCCGCTCACCTGGTGGTGCTTTGATGTGTATGTGCGTGCAGTCTTTAGCATCCACTACTTCAGGGTAGTCTGTTATTTGGTGGAAGAGACACATATTGCTGGTTAACGCCTCATGGGTGTTGAGGAAATATATGTGCTCACCGGCATGTGCTGACATGGCATCCAGGAACTGATGGAGTACCCTGGATGCTGATGCCTGTGAGATCCCCATGATATCCCCAGTTGGCCTTTGGAAGGTAACTGTGGCTAGTATTCTTAAGCCTACACATACCTTGGTATCCACTGGGATGGGTTCCTTTCTGTTGGTTCTGTGTGTGAGGTGTGGCTGGCACAGCTCAACAATTAGCTGTAGGGTGTCCCTGCCCGCCCTATAGTGCTCCACTATCTCCAGCTCATGTAGCTCCTGGTAGGTTACCCTGGGTCTGTACACTCTTCTGCTTCTCCTTACTGTGGGCTGGTCATCAGCATTCTCATCCTCACCACCCTCAGCCTCTTCCACATATTGATGTATGGGGTTCCTATCAGCAGACCGAAGACGCATGTTTTCGAATGCGTCTTGGTCAAACTGAAAACACTGAAACTGCAAAATATCGAAGTTTCATGTAAGTGAATTCTTTCCCTGATAAAGAATTTGCTTGGCCACTTCAGTAGTTTGCCATTTTCAGCACTGTAGTGCGGTCTCGGAGTTGGTATATTTAAGTAGGGCAGGTGTGGGGGGGGGGCGAAGCCCCCCCACTTAATGTCATATTTTAAAGTGTTTTCTTTCTTTCTTTTTTTTTTGTTGGAACAGCAATTTTTTTTCCCTTGGAAAATAATCGCTGTTCTGACAGTTTGGTTTTGTAAGCTTTCGCTTACATGGGGTCGATTAATCACCATTCACTTACCTAAGCATTCGGTGATCTAATACAGACCCAATATATGAGAGTGACAGCAGCCCCTATCATTTTGTTAATTTTGTCAGGTAAAATTTCTCCGTCTGTGTACACTGGTGGTGTAGAGTTTGTGGGAAAAACCACAGTAGAAGGTCTTTGCATAGTTTATAGTAGTGTGCTGGGCTGGGCTGGGCTGCTGCCTGTGTAATTGGCTGATTCTGATACATTTCACCTGCCAGCTATGCTAGTTCTCCTTGTTTGCCTTCCTACTGCTGTTTTTCCTTCCCATTGCCTTCCCATTTAAGCCCTGAGGCACATCGCACATACCTAGTGCTCAGATGTGAACAGAGCTGCTATTTCCTGTTTTTTTTTTTTTGTTTACAACCCGGTGCATGGCACGCACACCCATTTTGGCAATGTAAACACTGCTAGGCAGATTCAGACACACACTCCCTTCCTTAGCTGTGCTTAGCTAAGGGCAAACACAGGCCACAGAGCTCCAATAAGCTTACAGCATGCATGACACTCCCCCTTATGAGGTCATCTACCTCTTATACTTATACCATGGTGTTGCTGCACCTACATGGTTAGGTGTAAGCTAACAGTGAGGGGAAATCTGTGATTCAGTATCAATCCCCTCATTTGCATAAAACTGACTGCTAATGCATGGTTACAAAACTGACACTTAGCCTTCCCCCTTAGCAACCACTATTCCATGGTATTGTTGTCTTATGCATGCCATTGACTATTATGGCAGAATGCAGATTTTGGTTTAAAAGCTTATTTCCAACTTTTGTTCTTATTTTTGGGCAGATCCCATTTGCGCACCGCTGCCCTATGCTTAAACAGCCGAAATCGGCCAAAAATAAGAGTTATTTTTTATACTTTTGCAACTATTTACCATGCCAATGGTCAAATATTTGGCCATTGGCATGCCTACTACATTGAATATATGCTTTCTTTGGAGCTGTCATGCCTCCATTTTGTAATTTCTAGAAATGTATTTGGTTAGTAGCCGAATACATTTCTGCAGGTTACACTATTCCTGCACAGATGCCTGCCTCCTTCCTAGATCACGGTTTTCACCTGCAAATGGAGTAATTAGCATACAAAAAAGTTATTTTTTATAATTTTGCAACTATTTACCATGCCAATGGCCAAATATTTGGCCATTGGCATGCCTACTACATTAAATACATGCTTTGTTTGGAGCTGCCATGCCTCTATTTTGTAATTTCTAGAAATGTATTCGGTTAGTAGCCGAATACATTTCTGGAGGTTACACTATTCCTGCACAGATGCCTGCCTCTTTCCTGGATCACGTTTTTCACCTGCAAATGGGGTAATTAGCATACAGGAGATGTGTCCATGCAGGAATAGTGTAGGAGCGCTCATGCACGTCCCAGGACCGTGTTCCTGGATCACTCATCGGCCATATTGCATGCAGCAGCTCTTGCACTATTCCTGCACACTGTGCAGAGCTTGCTGAATCCTGGGGATAGTTTCACTGCTCATTTTATGTGCATGTCACTGTTCCAGTGTGCACCTTGTTACTTTCATTATTCAGTTTTAGTATGTACCTTGTTATATGCATCACACAGTTTCAGTATGCACCTTGTTATTTGTGTGTCACTGTTCCAGTGTGCACCTTGTTATATGCATCACTGCTTATATATGGGAGGTTGTTATGTGACTCATATAGTTGCACAGCTAACTTTATGTGCATGTCACTGTTCCAGTGTTTACCTTCTTACTTGCATCATTCAGTTTTAGTGTGTACCTTGTTATATGCATCACACAGTTTCAGCATGTACCTTGTTATTTGTGAGTCACTATTCCAGTGTGCACCTTGCTATATGCATCACAAAGTTTCAGCACATACCTTGTTATTTGCGTGTCACTGTTCCAGTGTGCACCTTGTTATATGCATCACACAGTTTCAGCACATACCTTGTTATTTGTGTGTCACTGTTCCAGTGTGCATCTTGTTATATGCAGAACTGCTTTTATATGGGAGGTTGTTATGTGAATGATATGTTTTCACTGCTCACTTTTTGTGCATGTCACTGTTCCAGTATTTACCTTGTTACTTGCATCATTCAGTTTTAACGTGTACCTTGTTATATGCATCACACATTTTCATAGGTTCATAGGTAGGTACTAGGCTATAGATCCAAGGGCCTATGTAAGCCTAGCCAACAAGGCACATATCTTGTTATTTGTGTGTCACTGTTCCAGTGAGCATCTTGTTATATGCATCACACAGTTTCAGCACATACCTTATTTGTGTGTCAGTGTTCCAGTGTGCACCTTATTATATGCATCAGACAGTTTCAGCATGTACCTTGTTATTTGGGTGTCACTGTTTCAGTGTGCACCTTGTTATATGCATCACACAGTTTCAGCATGTACCTTGTTATTTGCATGCCACTGTTCCAGTGTTTACCTTCTTATACACATCACACAGTTTCAGCACATACCTTATTATTTGTGTGTCACTGTTCCAGTGTGCACCTTGTTATATGCATCACTGCTTTTATATGGGAGGTTGTTATGTGAATGATATGTTTTCACTGCTCACTTTTTGTGCATGTCACTGTTCCAGTATTTACCTTGTTACTTGCATCATTCAGTTTTAACGTGAACCTTGTTATATGCATCACACATTTTCATAGGTTCATAGGTAGGTACTAGGCTATAGACCCAAGGGCCTATGTAAGCCTAGTCAACAAGGCACATATCTTGTTATTTGTGTGTCACTGTTCCGGTGTGCACCTTGTTATATGCATAACACAGTTTCAGCACATACCTTATTTGTGTGCTAGTTTTCCAGTGTGCACCTTATTATATGCATCACACAGTTTTAGCATGTACATTGTTATTTGTGTGTCACTGTTCCAGTGTTTACCTTGTTATATGCATCACACAGTTTCAGCATGTACCTTGTTATTTGCATGCCAATGTTTCAGTGTTTACCTTCTTATACACATCACACAGTTTCAGCACATACCTTGCTATTTGTGTGTCACTGTTCCAGTGTGCACATTGTTATATGCATCACTGCTTTTATAATGGAGGTTGTTATGTGAATGATATAGCTTCACTACTAACATTATGTGCATGTCACTGTTCCACTGTATACCTTGTTACTTGCATCATTCAGTTTTAGTGTGTACCTTGTTATATGCATCTCACAGTTTCAGCATGTACCTTGTTATTTGTGTGTCACTGTTCCAGTGTGCACCTTGTTATATGCATCACACAGTTTCAGCACATACCTTGTTATTTGTGTGTCACTGTTCCAGTGTGCACCTTGTTATATGCGTCTCACAGTTTCAGCATGTACCTTGTTATTTGTGTGTCACTGTTCCAGTGTGCACCTTCTTATATGCATCACACAGTTTCAGCACATACCTTGTTATTTGTGTGTCACTGTTCCAGTGTGCACCTTGTTATATGCATCACTGCTTTTATAATGGAGTTTGTTATGTGAATGATATAGCTTCACTTCTAACTTTATGTGCATGTCACTGTTCCACTGTATACCTTGTTACTTGCATCATTCAGTTTTAGTGTGTACCTTGTTATATGCATCTCACAGTTTCAGCATGTACCTTGTTATTTGTGTGTCACTGTTCCAGTGTGCACCTTGTTATATGCATCACACAGTTTCAGCACGTACCTTGTTATTTGTGTGTCACTGTTCCAGTGTGCACCTTGTTACATGCATCACACAGTTTCAGCACATACCTTGTTATTTGTATGTCAACGTTCCAGTGTGAACCTTGTTACTTGCATCATTGCATCAGTACCTTGTTCTGTTTCAGCATGTAGCTTTTTATGTGTTTTTTTTCCTGATCTATTGGCTGCTCTATGTATGCTGCATTAGTAGGCCCTGCACTTTACCATTATTTTCTATTTTGTCTTTTACTCCTGGTAACAAGCTGACATGCCATGGCCTCCTTATCTTTGTAGCAGAGACCATTATCTTGTACTTTTTTGTTCCATTGATTAGAAGCATCATCATTTTTTTGTACTTTGTCTGCTTACTGTAGTGTATTATTCCCACTACTACTGGCCATTCTTATTTTCATTTACTTAGCTGTCAATAGTACTCTTCATTACTTCCTGTAAGCACATTGCACATTACATCCAGTACCTCCTGCTGTACTAAACGTCTGGCATAGAACTACAATTCCCACTATACCTTTCATGGACATGTCTCATATGTCTGTGTTCACATTCCCAGCTCTACAGAACTGCAGTATTCAGGGTCCTTTGAGTGGGCATTACCATGCTGAAAGACTGTGCCCTCCCCTGCATTTTTGTTGATATCATGTGAGCTGTGAACCAGTAGGTAGTTATTATTGTATAGACTGAATCCATTCCTTCTATTCTCTGATTAGGTGCTTAGTGTCCCAATGTATATTAATGCTTTCTTATGCTTCCCTGGATGGTTTTGCTTTGTCAGTGTTTCTGTATCCACTGTAACTTCTGACAGTTTCTTCAGCTGCTGCTCCAACTTAAAGCCAATTTTTGCTGAATTTTTACTTCCGATTTATTGGGCCATGCACTTCCACTTCATCTCTGACTATTTAGCCTAGTACCAGGCTTTGCAGATTCCTGCTCAGTGTGTGAGCACTATTGGTGAATATACTGATACAAATCATTTTGTAACATCTGTGTGTCACACCTTTGATGAAAGGCCGTGAATAAAGGTAGTAGCTACATTCATCAAGTTTAACTGATCTAATGCATATGTGAAATACCACACACACACACACACACACACACACACACACACACACACACACACACACACACACACACACACACACACACACACACACACACACATTAATAATGTGTATGAGTGCTCATGTATTATTTCTGCCCAGATCAAATCCCTATGTACTCTTTGCTAGGATTAGCCAGTATTTCATTAACATTTCTATTTTGTGTTATACTAATGTTGTCATATAAAAACAAACTTATTAAACTGCTTAGATTAAAAACAGTCTGCATAGTTATATTAAAGGAAAACCATTTTATTTGACCATACACTTAAGAATGACATAAATCTGATTTATAGCATGTTATCTCCTGTTCTATCACCCTATTTTCTGATATGACTTCATGGCCATGGAACATTCCGGCAGCCTTTTTTTTAGTGGCTGTCTTTCATAGTAGCCTGGTATATCACTGTCTACTGACATTGTTTTCTTCATATTATTCTACTGGAATTACTTACTGTTATAGCTCAAGCTTCTTTTAATAACTTCTGCTGAACCTGTGCAAACTGTCCCAAGATGCACTGTGGTGAAGTTTTCTTTTATTGATGTAATAATGCTGCATGATATCTTATTTATTTTGTATTATATTAGGGTCAGAGCTATAAGAGGCCCTTCTACCAGTCCAACTACACAGTTAATAAGCAAATAAATACACACATAAATCTGATAAATTTTGTTTCTGATCATTACTTATCCTGGCAAAACATTATATTAGAAAGATCATAAGACCTTTCTTTTCATGCTTTAAATGGATTTTCCATAAAGCCTATGTACTAATTAAATTTATAGATTTATGTGTTTAAAAATGCAGATATTTGGCTTCACGTTTCCTTCTACAAACTGTCCTTTAATATTAATCAGCAGACATTACTCAGTGGTCCACCATTAGAAGAAACAGATTTTGTGAAATGAAATACAATGAGTGCACTGAAAGGGTCATATATAATGTTTGTACTGCTTGTGTGTTTATGTGTAAATGAATTATTATATAAAAGAGGTGCACCTGCTGTTTTAAGCATTGAATAAACTCTAGAGGCTTCATTTGTGCAAATGTACCTACACAGCCACACTCCATCTGCCCAGAATGCAAGTCTGTGTTACATTTTTCTTTATATTTCTTTATATTTATACTAGCATTAAAAAAAGATTAGGGAAATAAAAGTTAAAATGCTCATTCAGATAAATATCTTGGAACTCAAAAAACTACACATTTTAATCAAATATATCCTTAACAGTTTCAAAATGCTGACTATAAATGTCATTATAAATCTTAAAAAGTGCGTCTGTATATCAGTTTAATTGAGACTTCAGTTAAGTATTCATACTTCTTCATGAATATTGAAAGGTAATGCAGCAAGCAATAATGCCCAGCAGAGTGGGCATTTGAGTGAAATACCTGGCCACCCAATGGTGTTGTGAGGCTCCACCTGTGGAAAGTTATTTCGCTGTAACTCCCACCATGGAGGGAATTATCGTCTATATATTAAGATGTTTTTATTTTTATAACAGCACACAGAGATATACATTCCTTACAAATAGTTTTTAATAATTTTGAAGTAAAGCAGTTCCTCTGCCAGAAGCTTTAAAGTCAGTATAGGATATGCAGATGCTGTTGGAAAATTAAATTAGGTAAAAAAATAATCCTCTCTCTGTCTCTCTCAGTGTGTGCATGTGTGTGCATGTAATGTGCATTTAAAAAATTGTGTCTTTCTATATATATGTGTGTATGTGTGTATGTGTTAGAAAGGAAATAATTAATGGACAGCCTTGCTCTTTTTTCTTCTTGGTTTTGTTTTTCTTTATCAGGATTTACATGCATTATATTTATATAACTTATCCGGTCTATAGCCTGCCTACCCTGTCCTATTCCCCATTCCTATCCCCACCCCAAACTCAAAATGTTGGGGACATACTCAGTAAAACATGGTTTTATTTTATGTATGTATATACACACACACACACACACACACACACACACACACACACATATATATATATATATATATATATATATATATATATATATATATATATATCAGTAAAACTAACACACATACTTTAAGCTTATTCTTATTCTCTCCCTCCAGAATAACTAATTACAATTTGCATATGCTTGCCAGTGAATTTTCATTTAGCATAGCTTTTGGCTATAAATTATGAAGCTGAGGAAGTAGGTGTTATTGCTGGATTTCATTTGTTTATTTTGAGTAAAGAAAGCTACTACAACAGGATAAAGCTTCCCCCGGATTCACTAATCTTCCATGTAAGACTAACATAGTCGTGCACGGATGCGCCTGTGTAGGAGCAGGACAGCAGCGCGGCATGCATATTAATGAAGGCACACTGCCTGAGCTCCTAGGCTTACATGGAGCATGTATGAGTGCAGGGTGTGTGTCTGAGAGCAGAGCTCTCAAAATAAACACGCCCCTGCAATGTAGAACAGCAGAAAGTGTTAAGAAATGAGCAAGATCGCTCATAGGTGTCCGCATAACCACACCAACAGTCCCCCATGTGTACAACAGCAACACTACATATAAATAAAATGAAGAAATCCTTTTATATATTTTTTAAAAATCTGATTAAAGCTAACTGTAGGTGAGCGGGTGTGCCCACTGCTTAGCTACAAGTAAAGCGGCATTAAAGGCTGAAGAGGATAACAAGGAAGACATATGCAAATGAAACAGTACAGCAATAGTGGAGTAGGCAGAGTGCGTGCCTAATGAGCAGGCATTCCCAGTTCGAGTCCCACTGCAGCAATCTATTTTACATGGCAAAGCATGTTATAACCAATTTTTATGTTAAAAAACCCCACTAAATAACACATATTTATGAACTAGAGTACTGCAGGAAATGCATATGTGAAGTATCAGTGTCATAATGAATAAGGCACTAGTAGGCAGGTCTAAGTACTAGTAAGCATGTTTATGTGTGTTTGCTAGGGAGTAAGCACTGCCTACACAGATTAAGCAATGTGGAAGCTAACTGAGTATAAAAAACTGTAACCGGAAGGTAACAGTGCTTACTGCCGAGCAAACACGTGCACACCCGCTTACAACTGCTGTAAACTAATGACTCCACTGACATAACTTATAATATCACAAGCTGTGCCCTCCCAACACTAACCACTGTTTCCAATGCCTTACTTATCGGACATCTCAATATCCGAAGTATTAACAATCAGATTGCCCATCTCCATGCCCTCCTTGATGCTCACTCCTTTGACATTTTCTGTCTCACTGAAACTTGGCTGAAACCTGGTACTAAAGACAATGCAATACTTCCTCCTGGCTATGACATATTGAGAATGGACCGCATAAAACACAAGGGTGGAGGAGTAGCACTTCTGTTTAAAAATGGACTAAAAATCTCCTCTCTACCTTATAACCCACTAAAAGATAGTAAGGGTGAAATTCTTATTTCTAAACTACAACTAAACCCTAATAAATCAATCTATATCATCTGTATCTACCTACCTCCTGGCAATAATAATACCACAATTGAGAATATCCTAAGCTGGGTATCTTCTACCTACCACCAAGAAACAATCATATTAGGAGACTTTAATTGTGACTGGTCTTCTGTCAATACAAATAATCCTTCCTCACATATTAATCTTCATGGCTTTACTCAGACAATCAATAATCCCACAAGAATCAATAAACCCAACAACAAAGAAAGCATTTTAGATTGGATTCTTACTAACAAACAGCAACAAACATATACAGTAGGAACTTTGCCTGATGATGTAAGCGATCATACCTTAACTTACATCATAAGACAAAAGAGTGACATTAATTACACCCCTACCTATAGGATCTCACGTAGCAATAAACACTTTAACCCATTATTATTCCAAAATGAACTAAAGGCCTGTAACTGGAATTTTCTAAAAATCCTAACCCTTAAAGAAGCTATCAAATATTTCAATACCAAATTCCTAACAATCCTTGACCAACATGCTCCAAAACGATCTATCAGAGTTAAATCTAAACTTGCCCCCTGGCTGTCCAAAGAGACAAGACAAAAAATACTACTTAGGAATAAATCTTAGGCTAAATGGAGAACTACCAAAACTACCTCAGACCAACAAGCTTTTAGACAGTTAAGAAATAGTACTAAAAAAGCATTTTTTATAGATAAAAAGAACTACTACTGTAAACTACAGCAAACTCACCATGACAACCCCAAAAGGTTCTGGTCAACCTTAAATTCACTCCTACACCCAGGCCACTCTAGTACACCTTCCCCTTTAGGGGCTGAAAAGAATACCTCACATCAAACTGCTAATGCCTTTAATTCCTTTTTCACTGGCACCATCAATTCACTAGCTAGTCACCTCACAATAGGCAAGTCTAACCTTCCTACCTGCACATCTGCTAATCTCCCTACATTCCAACTACAACCCATCTCTACTACCTATATCCTAAAACTCATCCAAAAACTTAAACCTTGTACCCCATCTGCTGATCAGTTACCATCTGAATACCTTCAAAAAGCAGCTGAAGCAGTTGCCTATCCCATATCCATCCTTATAAACAGAACCATCAATGAAGGAACCATCCCTGCTATCTGGAAAATCTCCTACATAATCCCTTTACATAAAGGAGGTAACTCCAATGAGTATTCTAACTACAGGCCTATAGCACTCTTATCACCCTTAGCAAAAATTATGGAGAAATGTATTCACCATCAGCTAATGCACCACTTAACTCAATATAACTTACTAGCTAACTGCCAACATGGCTTTAGGCCATTTCATAGCACTACCACAGCTCTCCTATCCTTTACCGAGTGTATCAATAGAAACCGCAATAATAGTATCCTCTCATCAGCACTCTTTATAGACCTGTCAAAGGCCTTTGACATGGTAAACCACAACTTGCTCATAAAAACCCTTGAATCTCTTTCTCTAGATACCAAAGCTGTTCAATGGTTCACTTCCTACCTTAGTAACAGGCAACAGGCAGTTCTCTGGGAAAACACCACTTTCATCCCTTCTGCCAGTCTCTCTTGGGGTCCCACAGGGCTCCATCCTAGGACCTCTCTTCTTCTCTTTATTCTTAAATGACTTACATGTAGCAATACCTCAAGCTACATGTATTCAATATGCAGACGACTCTACACTCATATGCTCTGCTAACACCTCCTCTGAACTACAAACTCTAACACAGAATGTATTTAGCACAGTTGAGGCATGGTTCTTGAAATGTTGCCTCCTTTTGAATGCCAAAAAAAACAAACTCCTGCTCTTCAGGCCTAATAGTAAGTCCTCCCACATAGACTTCGCTATTAAATCCAACAATGGCACACATATATCCCCTGACTCTACCACTAAGCTGTTAGGTATTATAATTGACAACAACCTCACTTTTGATAACCACATTAATAACACTATTAAAACCGTAAATAGAAAACTCGGCTCCTTCTATAGAAGTAAAACCTTGTTAACTCCAAAGGCCAAAATTACACTCGCTCACTCTCATCTTATTTCCACTCTTCTTTATGCTTCACCCATATACACCAACCTAAAGAAAAATAATCTCACTAAACTAGCAAATGCATACAATAGCATTGCTAGATTTGCTACTGGAAACCCATTTAGAACTCACCACTGTCAGAATCTACAACAACTAAACTGGCTAAAACTTAAAAACACCCTGATACTTTCCCGACTTACCTTTGTTGATAGGATATTTTACCAACTAAAAAATACCCCTATACTTTCTGACCTTATTTCTCCCTATTCTAATCTAAACTCATTACGCTTCTCAAACAAACTTCTTGTGAGGTTAACTAAGTCTAACAACATCGCTGGTGACGCACTATTCTCCAATACCATAGGTAAATACTGAAATCTTCTACCTACTACTCTAACTTCTATTCCTTCTCCCTTCCTCTTTAAACAAAAGCTCAAACAACATCTTAAAACACTCTGGTTATGCCCATGCATCAATACCGACTAATCTTATGATTCTACTAATTACTCTTTTTTTAATACCTTCTTTTACCTCTCTCTACTCACTCCTCTTGAGAAGCTAATCTCTAAAACTCCATTGTTAATAACCTCTGATATTAATTAATATAGAACTGTGCATGTGTATATATTTGCTGAATCAATTATATCTTCATGAATGTTTTACTAAAATAGAACTCCCCTATCTTGTACTGTAAATAGAATTAGCATAAGTGCCCTTCCTAGTATATATTCTCAATTAGTATAATCTAGATTGAACCATGTTTCTGTTTGTATTTTACTAACTACTTACTTTCTTTATGTAAATAATTTGTTTTGTATTAACTTAAATGTGGAGCTTTTCTCCCTGGGCCTCTGCTGAAAATGGAAATGTACCCAGTTGGACTAGCCCGGTAAACAAATGTAAAATAAATAAATAAATAAATAAAATAAAAAGTGCCTAAGCACTCTGTATCCAATGGCCTGTGTTCTGCCCATCAACAAAACAAACAGCCTCTACAAGGCTTGAACCCAGGACAATACACACCATACACAAAGTAATGTGCCAGTAAGCCTTGCCAGATATACATAAATCTGATATTTTCAGATACATAACATCCAGCCCAGTTATGCAACAGTACAGAGAATGTATACCAACATCTAGATGTATATGTGAGTGTACATATATTAATATCTAAACAGATACAACATATCTCTATATGTATATATATATATATATATATATATATAAATATATATGAACATATATACATGCAAATGCTGACATCTACACATATATATGTCAACACCTATATGTCCACATATACACAGCAAGTTACATATATGTACGCAGATATATATCCTGTAGGTATATACAGACATAGTTATAAATATGTAAGCAAATATATATACCTATGTAGGTATATATGGCCATACATCTGTAGATAGCAATGGTAGATTAACAGAAACATATGTGTCCACATTCACCTTTAATGGGGTTGAGAGGCCCCAAACAATATGCGTCCTGTACAAATTGCCATACCCCCCATAGCCAAACATATCCGCCCTGCAATACACTACCAGGTTTATTGTAATTTAATTGTTTCATTTAAATAGAAATTCAAATTATGTTTCTTTTATGTCTTATTTGCTCTATATGTCATTCCCCTCTCCCCCACCCACTAGGCGGGGCGACCTGTACAGGCCCATCAAACCCAGCCCCTCCTCAACCAATACATTCATTACCCACAGTTCCGCCTCCCCCCCACTGCACACATGCAGCCACCATCCCTTCCCAGGTTACCAGCCCGTAGCTACCACATCACCACACTTTGCCCACCCTCCACTCCTCCTCCCCTCGGGACTCATCTTGTATGTTGTCCCAACCACAGTATCTAAGGTCTGCCATGTGCTGTAGTCCATGCACATATGAATACAGCCATGCTTACCTTTTTAGACATGGTGCTATCGGAAAGAAAGTCACCCAATTTTTGGGTCGTCCTGCATGGGACGAATGTTTCCCTAGTAATAACAATAGACTTCACGTGTGACTTTGTGTACACTAATGGTTTTATATGTAGGTATTGCAAAGCATATGTGGCACACAAGGTTGCCCGGTATGCATACAAAACCTAATAGGAACATCTAATGCAGGTATATGGGAAACACACAACCCTGGTATACACACGACAATACAGGTTCCCCTCCTGATAATTACATTATTGTCTAATGAAGATGCACTGCTTTAAAGTGCCTTAATCAGTCTGTATCCAATGGCCCGTGTTCTGTCCAGCAGCAAAATAAACAGCCTCTGCAAGGCTCAAATCCAGGACCATACACATCATACACAAAGTGATTTACCACTAAGCCATGCTAGATATACATATTATCTGATGTTGTCAGTAACATAACATCCAGCCCAGTCATGCAACAGTACAGAGAATGTATACCAACATCTAGATGTATGTGTGTGTGTGTGTGTGTGTGTGTGTGTGTGTGTGTGTGTGTGTGTGTGTGTGTGTGTGTGTGTGTGTGTGTAATTATATTCATATCTAAACAGATACTACATATGTATATATGTATATGTATATATATATATATATATATATATATATATATATATATATATATATAGTCAGAAATATATACATTGATATAGATATATATGTATGAACATATATACATGCAAATGCCGACATCTACACCTATATATGGCAACACCTATATGTCCACATATACACAGCAAGTTACATATATGTAGGCAGATATATATCTCCGTAGGTATATACGGACATAGTTAGAAATATGTAAGCAAATATATATATCTATTTAGGTATATATGCGCATACATCCGTAGATAGCAATGGTAGATTAACAGAAACATATATATCCACATGCACCATTAATGTGGTTGGGAGGCCCCAAACAATATACATCTGGTAGTAATTGGCAACCCCCCCACAGCTAAAAACGTCCACCCCGCAATACCACATCCATGCCAAGTTTAATGTATTTTGTCTGATCTATATAAATAATGGTGTAACTATATTGCCATCTGTTTTTTTCATATATTTCATTCCCCTCTTCCCCAACCACTAGGTGGACTGACCAGTGCAGGCCCATCCAACCTAGCCTCTCCTCGACCCATAATTTCATTACCCACAGTTTCAACTTCCCCCCTGCTGCACACACACTGCCACCATCCCTTCTCTGGTTACCGGCCCATAGCTACCACACCACCACACTTTGCCCACCCTCGACTCCTCCTACACTCGGGAGTCATCTTGTACATTGTCCCGTCCCAAGTATCGTTGGCCTTCCACAAGCTGTAGTCCATGCACATATGAACACAGCCATGCTTACCTTCATAGACATGGTATTACCACAAAGAATGCAGCCCAATTTTTGGGTAGTCTCACATGGGACAAATGATTCCCTGGTAATAACAATAAACTTCACGTGTGACTTTGTTTACACCAACGGTTTTAGATACATAACATAAATATGTGAACTGGAGTACTGCAGTAAGGCCAGATGTGAAGAGTTAACGTAATAAAGTGTTGCAGTCCCCAGGACCCCATACAGTGTATGTACACATGAATCACAGATACCAGACACAGATATAACATGTAACAAATAATAAATCAATGTCAAAAGGAAAATATAATGCTAATTAGATACGAAGCAACTCTAACCATTGCACAGGTCAACTTACATGGTGTAAGCAATGTGAAGGCTGGCTAACTCAATCTGCCCAGTGGTATGCCCCTTTAAGCAATGCCAACATTAGGTAAGCAGGTGTGCCCATAGCTTAGCCTTTTCAAAACCATCCAATCATGGGAAAGTGTGGGAAATCAGGTGTATTTAAACCCCACAGGCACCAATAATTCCCATAACTGGTTGCAGCTCCCTACAGTAGGCAGAACAAATTATTGTTGTCCTCACCCCTACCCAGGGGTTTGAGTGTCAAAATCTTCCCCCAGATTCAGTGTATGTGCACAGCTGTTTCTGTAGAATAAATGGACAGCTATGGACCTTCCCTACACCCTTCCTGCACATCTCTGGCTATTTTCCCTACTGTCTTTTCCCTCTTTGCGCCCCTTTTTTCACCACTTTCCTATCAACCCCTTTTTCTTTTCACTTAAAGAAGTTAATGCGGGGGTAAGTGGAAGTACGCACTTTTAAGCAGCAGTAAGTGGGTTTAAGCCTGTTTGCTTGGGGGTAAGCAATGCCTACACAGGTTTAGCAATTCAGAAGCTAGCAGAGTAAAAGAAAATGTAACTGGCAGTTAGCAGTGCTTACCTCCATGCAAACCTCGCAAACCCACTTAAAACTACTTTAAAGTGCCTTAATCACTCTGTATCCAAAGGCCCATATTTTGCCCAGCAACAAAACAAACAGCCCCTGCAAGGCTCAAACCCAGGACCCTGCACACAAAAGACAAAGTGATTTACCACTACATCATGCCAACTATACATAATTCTGATGTTTTCAGAAACATATCATCCAGCCCAGTCATGCAACAGTACAGAGAATGTATGCCAACATCTAGATGTATATGTGTGTAAATATATTAATATCTAAACAGATACAACATATCTATATATGTAGATATATAAATATATATATAAATATATATATATATGTGTGTATATATATCTGTATATATATATATATATATATATATATATGTATATATATATATATATATATATATATATATATATATATATATATATATAAACATATATACATATATAAACATATATATAAACATATATATATATATATATATATATATATATATATATATACATGCAAATGCATACATCGACACATATATGTATCTACACCTGTATGTCTACATATACACAGCAAGTTACATATGTGTATGCAGATATATATCGATGTAGGTATATATGGACATAGTTATATATATATGTAAGCAGATATATATATATATATATATATATATATATATATATATATATATATAAGGCCATACATCTGTAGATAGCAATGGTAGATTAACAAAAACAAATATGTCCACATGCACTGTTAATGGGGTTGAGAGGCCCCACACACTATACGTCTTGTACGAATAGGCATACTCCCCCAGAGCCAAACACGTCTGCCCTGAAATACACCACCAAGTGTTTCAGATCCCATAACCAGGACTTGACATGATATGAGCACAAGATGTTAACAGTACTACATCCCACCTGTATGATGTCAGGCTGGTATTGGTAACATATCATGCAGTACAGTCTGCCTCCCATTGGAAATGTAAAATGTGGAAGCTATCAACATACACAAGATACAGATACACAGACACAGATATGCAGATACAGATATACATATATATATATATATATATATATATATATATAGAGAGAGAGAGAGAGAGAGAGAGATACATGTGACTACACATATACACAGAGATATATGTACAGTAAGATACATATGTAGAAGGTGCACACAATATGCAACAGCCACTATGCTTACAGTTAACACATGAACAACTGGACACTGTATGGGCCACCCATACAGATGACAATCATTGCCTGCAACATATACCCACAGAGAGGTCATAGGAAAAAACACCACACACATGTTTGCAGAAATGGAAAACATTTAATTGTGTACTATTACAGTTCTATATGCCATGTCATATAGCTGTTCAGATACTGACATCCATATAAACAGAGTAATGCAACTGTGAAACAGTTATACTAATACAGTAGTCTGGAAAGGTGCACAACTCTTGCTGTCCAGGCCAAGCCCTACAAATTGTACAACAGTAAAGACAGACTGGGCCACAGGATACCAAACAATCAACAGTATGTAATGCAGGTGTATAGTTCAGCAGCCTCTATCTACACTCTGTACAAAATCACTCAGTGGTAAAGACGTCAGGTGACCAAATGGGTTGTAACTGTTACATAACAAGGCATAACTGACACCATCACAAGCACACTGACAAACAGAATAGTCTGTATGGCAGGAGGCAGTAGGCTTGCATTAATCCAATTTATGTAAGTATAGTAAATATAGGTGAAGTATACGGTACTGTACATCCAGATACCTTAAGGCAGCTCACCCCTGATGCATCCACATTTTGTAGCAGCCTAGGTAATTTATAGTACCCCCCCCCCAGACTCAATAATACAGGGCCATATACCACTGTTACATACACTGGCCTCTGGAGTGCATAAGGGCACATGTGTATTGTGTAGGTGACGCCCACACATATATGGCCCCAGCCCCACCATATATGTGGGGGATACAACAGCAGTGGACTGATGGCAGCAATGGCAGTGTGATATACTCACAGCCCACTATAGAACAACCCCCCGACAGCATGTCATATGTGCAAAGCTTGGTATGTAGGTGGAGGACAAAGGCTGGAACACAGGCACATATGTGGAAAACAGTTGCCATACACTAAACAATTTGCTGGCTTTACAGGATAGTCTGCAACATACCTTTAGTCAGGGAATAAAGGTTAGAAACAGAAATGGATGTAACTATGTACTGATAGCACTCATTACACACACTGCCAGTGAAATATCTGACACAGGACCTGTGTGGTGGACAGACAAAACATGATAAGCACACCTCTGGCCACCAAGAGGATAGGCCCACAGTTGAGAGCTATGCAGACAGACTGCATTCCAAGGTAAACTAGTATGTGCAAACACACACCCTGTAACACCAGTACTATACAAAGCATTACACAACTCTACTCACACTCTGTCTGTAGTTCTTGAACCTCCTACAAATATGTAACTGCTCTGAGTGTGCTGGTTTTCCTGCAAGAGGTATTGCTACATGGTGGCTGTAACACTGATACCCACACACAGGAAGGATGTTCATCACACAGGAAATGTAAAGGGACCACACCCACATGATGTAGGGATTTATAGTAGGTGGTTGCCATGACAGTGGTAATTGGAAGTACTACACATGTGTAATCATATATATATATATATATATATATATATATATATATATATATATATATATATATAGCTATCTGGATAATTATATGTACATATATTTTCACCATATGTCCTGGACATGGAGTGTAGCCCTACCCCGGCTTTTATAGTCCCAAAGTCGTAGTGCAAGTGTATGTCAGGTATGTATAGCAGGTATATTAGTAGACTATTGCTACTGTAATTGGGAATGTCTTCACAGACATGGTATGTGTGGGAGGTCGCATCTGCTTATCACGTGTGCCATTGGCTACTGACAGATATCCTAAGGACATCATAGTAAAGTACTGCTGCTAGCAAGTAATGCCCCTGTGGACTGCAGCACAGATATTGGCCAATATATGTGGGCATTCTGACACACTCTGTACAGTCCAGAGGTACACATATAACCCCTTAGTGCAAAACATGTGTACCATGCCTGACAATATGGATGTAGACAGCCATGTAGATGGGTATAACACATAACGACTGGTATACATTTGCCAAAATAGCTTATGCATTCACCCACCCCTGTCTGGCCTGACACATAACCGCTGGTACAGGGGTGCCATGGCGACATACTACCCACTAGATATTGACATACATCTGTACAGCATCCCACTGCTTTGTCTGGCATACATGACTGTTAAGGGAGGCCTGGCAGCAGTACATCTGGCATGTATCTGCAAATGACATCTCACTGTGTAAGTACACTAAGCTGCTAGGCATGTAACTATGCACTGTGCAGCCTACAGGCAGACTGGCTCAACACTGGCCTACATCTCCTATGGGGGAATGCACATGTACCTGAATATATAGCAGGCTCTACAGGCATGTCACAGCACAGGGTAAGATACACCTGTGTGAAAGTGCATAACCACAACCAATGTGAACACAGCCACAGCCACATATGTTAAGCTAGCATGCTAATACAGTATATGGACTATCTGTTTGACACCCTCCTCATATGTGCCACTCACAGACTGACCCTATATATACTGGGCTGCTACACAGTTTGGTCTGATGGCTGTCTGTGGTATGGGACATGTGTGTGTATGGCCCTACAAACATGTACGCCAATATGGTACCATACAGTGGAGCAGCATGTAACATCAGATAGGACGGGACCTAGAACAATGACATCTCACACACAGTCGACATTCACCATAAGTACACAGACCTTAGTACTGTACAAACATCCACAGAATGTCCAGGTTATGTCATCAAATATAACCTCTACTCTATATAACATGTGTAGCAGTCTGATATCTCACTGGCTTGTTATCAGATATGATTACACTAATTATGGTGTACAGCACATATGCACCTGTTCATGCATGACATATGTACAAAGGTTGACAGAGTTATGACTGGAAGCACATACACAGGGCCAATATTGACATGTTACTGTGATAACCTCATACATTTAATGTTGTAACAGGGTTTGTTGCAACATATGTCCTAGGAGGGATATGAAGTCAGTAATTGTCACGGCTTTCACCATCTACAGACTGCAATCTTCACACTACCTTCTGCAGTCCACAGATAGATGCTCCATGGGTAACACATGAAACCAAAGGCACAACACACTGCCCAGTCTACAGATGACCCTGCAGATGAGGATTTCTCATAAAATTAGTTAGACATATCCCTCTCCTGTGTGTTGCCCTGTTTCCACAGTGTATATTGTTAGAAGTAAATCCCCAGTCCATCTGAGATGCTGTTTGCCAAACAACAGATCTAGTTCCTGCTCACATCGAATGAAAAGGGCCAACGCCAACATGATGTTCCTAGATATTGGAGTGTATGTCCATGCAATTGGCTATGGGAATGTTACCACAGCTGTTCCACATGCAATCAGCTAGGGGAGGGCTGCAATACATGCAGAGGCCATCAGCTGATCATGAACATCACTTAAAATACACATGCTGCTGCCTAAGTAAAGCAGGTGTAGGTCTCCACATCCACCAGAGAGGGAGTGGGAGAGGCAGACAGAGGCAAAGACAAGTCAGGGAGGGGTGAGAGAGTAAAACTTAAGCATGTTTGTGTCACACATCTACCAGCACAGGGTATCAAACCCATGGCTATGGGAATGCTACCACAGCTTTTCCACATGCAATCATCTAGGGGAGGGCTGCAATTTATGCAGAGGCCATCAGCTGATCATGAGCATCACTTAAAATACACATGCTGCTGCCTAAGTAAAGCAGGTGTAGGTCTCCACTTCCACCAGAGAGGGAGTGGGAGAGGCAGACAGAGGCAAAGGCATGTCAGGTAGGGGTGGGAGAGTAAAACTTAAGCATGTTTGTGTCACACATCTACCAGCATAGGGTATCAAACCCCTGACAACTATGTAGTGCTATCACAGTTCTATGCAGTTATTGGATGCATCACATGGGTTATCTGTTGTGGAGCCATCAGAACATATATGTGATGGTGAGTGACATCTGCAACAGGGATATGGTGGCTATACGTTAGGTGACGTACACGTGCCTGTCCCCATGAACAGGTGCCAGCGTCAACACAGCCACACTCTCACAGGGACACACACACACATTGACAAAGTTGGCAGGGCCAGGATTACAACTCATAAGTAGTGGGATTGTCACAACACATCACTGTGCAGGTATCACATGCACCACATGGATCATATGGAGGTTGTATGAGCAAAGGGTATGGAGAGGTGTCTCACATCAGACAGCATGCTTCAGCATGCCAATGGAGGTTGTAATGAGTGTGGATGTGATCATACGCACCATACAACGCACACCCAAACACACAGGGTGCCAGTACTGACATGCATGGGTGCATGTCTGCACGGGTGTGTGGTGGTCAACTGTGTCAGAGAGCTATACAAGGCTAGGCGATGGGTATACCTTGGCATCAGGCCACATGACAATGGTCTGCATTGTGGCTCAGGGCTGTAGTTTCTGTATTTGCCCACACAGGTGGGTATTGTATCCCCAGTCCAGTCACCTGGGTGACTATTGTGTGTGGCCAATGCTGTGCATCGCTTGCCATGTATGTGTTCCTTAGTCCATGACATGGATGGTGTCTGGGATGTGCACACCTCCCACATGCATGTACAGTGACATGTGAAACTGTACCTGGGGTGTCTGGCCTATGTTGTGAACACAGACTATCATCAGATGTGCCAGTCTTGCCCATCTGTGGTGGGAACTGGTAATGGGCAGTAGGTTTACCCTGCACCTACATTGATAGCATGCTAACAGCATGCCCTGGTGTCAGTGGCATCTGTCCATACAGGGCATGTTGTCAGGCATGGTATGTCCTTTGTGGGTCACGTGATGGCACCACAGGTGTTGCAGGTGTCCATTGGGAAACATGGGGAAGGTGCACTGTCTGCATGTACGTGCATATTGGACAGATGGACAGGGTGCCATGCCCTCTGTAGCCCACTGCTATCACTCCATAGTTACTATCAGTGGCCAATATGCAGTGTACTACCCACATATTGGCTGTTGCCTAGTCATGTGTGTGTGCATGAGACAAGGGTTGAGAGTGTGCTCTGGGTAATAATGGGCTTGCTAACTGTTATTGCCTGGTCTTGATGTCACATGTGTGGGTATGGCTTTGCACCCCAGCCTCTCAGCTATTTCACATCTGTTATCCCTGTATGGTGGACATTGTGATATATAGTAGGGCCACCATATAAGAAATATGCAAAACCCACTCCACAATTGCCACACACTCACAACCACCTCCACACAGAATATGAGTTACAAACACACGCACACCTGTCATATCTGGGAGTAGAACCCCTACCTAACTAGTTTATTATACTACAGCACTATGCAATTAAAGTACACACCATGGAGATTACTGGAGTGCTCCTTCCCCAAAGGAGCATATCACATTGGATGACATCAGCAGGATTGCCAAAGTAGGACATTCAAATTTTAGTGAGTGTGACTAGCCTAAAATGCATTGCTCCCTACACAGACAGTGACACACACACAAAACATCCACAACCAACATGTGTGGGTATAGAATCTCTAACAGAGGTCTATATCACACTACAGCATGGAGCTGTTATAGGACGCACAACGGGAATTACTGGAGCACTCTTTCACCAAATGTGTATTTCACAATGAATGACATCAGCAGAATTGCCAAAGTAGGACATATGAAATGTACTGCGTGTGACTAGTCTACAATGCATTGCTCACTACACAGACAGTGACATGCACACAAAACATCCACAACTGACATGTGTGGGTATAGAACCCCTAACAAAGGTCTATATCACACTACAGCATGGAGCTGTTATACGATGCACCATGGGGATTACTAGAGAATTACATCCCCAAAGGGGTATTTCACAATGAATGACATCAGCAGGATTGCCAAAGTAGGCCATTTGAAATGTACTGAGTGTGACTAGCCTATAATGCATTGCTCCATACTCAGACATTGAAACACACACAAAACATCCAGAACTGCTATGGGTGGAGATGGAACCCTATCACAGTTCTAAATCACACTACAGCAGTACACACTTATGGCACATGCTACAGAGATTACTGGGTTACAACCTTCCCAGAGGTGTATTTCTAGGTGGATGACATCAGCAGCCTTGCCAAAGTTGAGGATATGAATTGTAGGGAGTGTGAGTACCATAAAAAGCATTGCTCTCTACACAGACAGACACACACTTGCCATGTCTGGGATTAGAACACCTACCTAACTAGATTATCACACGACAGCAGTATGCAGTTACATGATGCACTACAGAAATGACTGGGCTACAATCTTCCCAGAGGTGTATTTCTAGGTGGATGACATCAGCAGCCTTGCCAAAGTTGAGTATATGAATTGTAGGGAGTGTGAGTACCCTAAAAAGCATTACTCTCTACACAGACATAGTCAGTCAAACAGACAGACAAACACACTTGCCATGTCTGGGATTGAAACATCTACCTAACTACTTAATCACACTACAGCAGTACGCAGTTATAGGGCGTGCTACAGAGATTACTGGGCATCAATCCTCCCAGAGGTGTATTTCTAGGTGGATGACATCAGCAGCCTTACCAAAGTTGAGCATTTGAATTGTAGGGACTGTGACTACCCTAAAAAGCATTGGTCTCTACAAAGTCAGACACACACACAAACACACACAATTGCCAAGTCTGGGATTAGAATTCCTACCTAACTAGGTTATCACACTACAGCAGTACACAGTTATGGGATGTGCCACGAAGATCACTGGGCTACAATTCTCCCAAAGGTGTATTTCAAATTGGATGACTGCAGCAGGCTTGTCATAGTAGGGCTATGGAGAGGGCAGTGTGTGTGCATGGGCCATAACCCATTCATCTAGGGGTTGACACACCACATGCGGGCACACACAGTATCATATTTCACAGGTATGTGTATACAGCTGTTAGATGACTACTTCCTTGTACAGTCATGTTGCACAGCTGGCACGTGCACCACATAGTCTGTAATGCTGACAGATACTGGTGGCTAGTATTTGCAGTGAGTGACATCTGCACCTCATGTGATTGGGGCCCTTTGGCTGTGTGCTGGGTGGGACAGGCCTGGATGGCTCCTTGTCACACTCACCCTCTTCCACACATCTATGCCCGTCTACCTTTGGCTTATTATAGTGTGTTGTCCTGACATATATGTCTGTATTGCTATCCATTGTGTGCTCAAGGCATGAGTGGTGCATACTGACGAGTATCTGCACTAACAACTGTGACTGCCAGATATGTCTGGTCCACTGGTGTTTGCAGACATGACCTTCATGTGTTTAAGTGTGTGAGCATGCCCAGTATGACCTTTCAGTATGTTGTTGACTGACATTGCTTTCATTTCTCTAAGTGTGAGCATGCCCAGTATGGCCATCTGTAATGAATGTGTGGATCGAGTACAGGTAGTTGGTACTGCAGTGCTGACCTTTGTGTTGTACACCGACAGGTAGCATGCTGTCTCTGCAGGGTATCCATCGATCATTTGGCATTGACTGTTACTACATTTCTGCATAGCGGGGGGGGGCACACCTGACTGTTTCTACATTTCTACACAGGAGTGGGGCACACACCTGACTGTTACTACATTTCTACGTAGGATGGGGGGGCACACCTGACTATTTCTACATTTCTACACAGGATTGGGGGGGCATACCTGACTGTTATGACATTACTACGTAGGATGGGGGCACACCTGACTATTACTACATTTCTACACAGGATTGGGGGGCACACCTGACTGTTATTACATTACTACATAGGATGGGGGGCATACCTGACTATTTCTACATTTCTACACAGGATTGGGGGGGGCACACCTGACTGTTATGACATTACTACGTAGGATAGGGGCACACCTGAGTATTACTACATTTCTACACAGGATTGGGGGAGGGCATACCTGACTGTTATTACGTTACTACGTTGTATGGGGGGGTACACCTGACACTTGTACACATTTGCTATGACTGTACTGGTATGTCAGGTACTCCATTTCATTCTGCATTCTTACCTATCATGCTGACTAGAGGCATACCAATGTACTACAGATCGTAGATTTGTTTGCCCTACATATTAGTATCTGACTTCCTACCCTTCAGAACTACCATCCCACTGCCTGACCTACTGTAGTCTGTCTGTGTAGGCCTGGGGGGGAGGTTAACCATAGTCATCATTCAGGGGCCATAGCATAGGCTCTGTTTGTGTTTGTTTACACCTGTCCTGCTGGCAGAGACTGTTGTTGGGTATGTGAACTGCCCTGACTGGCATGTGTGAGTCATATGGACACACATGTTGCTGAGCACATTTCCTGCAGTGGGTTTTGTCACCCTGTGTAGTACTGGCTACTATGGTGACTCCAGTATGTGTTAGTCATGGTACCACTATGGGTGTCTACTGTCTGCTGCCATCACATTCAGCCACCCAATTCCCTTGCATGCTCACATCCATACCATAGATACAGGTAACTAGATATTCTACTCCATTTGGCAATTGGTAGGTTGATTGACTTACCTTGAGGGTATGCCAGACTTTTGGATGGTGCTGGAGGGCTGCCTATGTCGGATGCACATAGTACACTCCACATACATGGTTGAGCACAGGCAGTGTCATGTTTGGCATCCCTTTTACTGTGTGTGTGTCATTCCCTAGGTCCCTACTGTGTCAGTGTATGTGCTATGCATTGTCTCTTTGCTGCGGCCTTGGCATACAGGGCACGCCTCCATCTGCCTACTGGGGCAGGCTCAGGTTGTTCCTCCTCCAAGTCACTCTGTGCCTATGTAGGGCTTGGCATTGGTGGGGGGCTGTGTGGCCCTGCCCCATGCTGTTCCTGCTGCAGCTGTTTCCGCAGGATCATATTGTGTAGCATGGCACATACCATAACAGTTTAGGTACATGTAGCTGGTGAGTACTGCAAGGTTCCATAGGATGTGTCCAGACACTGGAACCATGACTTGAGTATCCAAAACACACACTGTATTATGAGCCTGGTCTGTGCGTGTGCCTCATTATGGCGTTCTTGTTAAGGTGTGTGTGCCTTTCTGATGGGTGTCATCAGTCATGGCTCCAGTGTGTAACCAGCATCCCCCACTAGGTGACCGTAGGGAATGTCCTCATTGGCAAATCTCTGGTACAGCTGTATCAGATGTCATATGGGAGAATCGTCATAGCTTCCAGGGCAGCCAGCACTCATATTCCTTATAATGCCCTGAGCATCACAGACAACCTGGCAGTTGATGGAAGGAATTCCCCTGCAGTTGATGTAGGCCCTACCCTGATCACCAGGTGGTAATTTGATGCATATGTGCGTGCAGTCTCTAGCACCCACTACCTCAGAGTATTCTGCTATTTGGTGGAAGAGACGCATATCGCTGGCCAACACCTCACGGGTGTTGAGGAAATATATGTGCTCACTGACGTGCTGACATGGCATCCAGGAACTGGTGGAATACTCTGGATGCTGATGCCTGTGAGATCCCCATGATATCCCCAGTTGAGCTTTGGGAGGTACCTGTGGCTAGTATTCCTAGGCTTACACATACCTTGGTATCCACTGGGATGGGTTCCCCTTGGTCAGTTGGGTGTGTCGGGTGTGGCCAGCACAGCTCAACAATTGGCTGTAGGAGGTCTCTTGCCCACCCTATAGTGCTCCACTATCTCCAGCTCATGCAGCCCCTGGTAGGTTACCCTGGGTCTGTGCACTCTTCTCCGTCTCCTCACTGTGGTTTGATTGGCAGCATTCACATCCTCACCAACCTCAGCCTCTTGCACATGTTGTTCTATGTTGCCTGCTGCAGCCCTTCTCATTTTGTAGGTTTGTTTGTTAAAATTTTCCCACTTGTATACACTGGGGGTCTAGAGTGTGGGAAAAAACAGAGGGGTAGGTGTTTGCATAGTTTATAGTAGTGTTCTGGGCTGGGCTGGTCTGCTGCCTGTGTATTTGGCTGATTCTGATACATTTCCCCTGCCAGCTAAGCTAGTACTCCTTGATTACCTTCCTACTGCTGTTTTCCCTTCCCATTGCCTTCCTGTTTAACAGTAAAACAGAAGAAACGACAGAGCGTTCAGTCAGCCAACAACTTGCTAATGCACAACCACAAGAAAGCCAAAGTCCACGAACTCCTGGGAAGTGATGAAACCACTCAGGATCAAAACGTCAACAAATTCAAAGTGGCATAATAAGTTGACATAAAAAAATCTCCTTTTAATGTCAACATCCACAAATACAATAAAACAGTTTAGCGCTTTCACCCACTGAATGTGGGCTTCATCAGAACACCTGAAAAAATCTCTACTGCAATTTTAAATACTTCATTTTGGCGCCAACAGAACACTAAACATTTCTTAAAGTGGTCAGCGCACCAAAAAATGTAAAACTGATAAAAAGATAAAATGTACTATGTTATTATCCCTATGTACATACTGTACATCATGATACAAAGATGCACTGAAAAGAAATAAGAATATGTTACATAAAATATAAAACTTAAAAATGAAATATGAAAAGTAGCACAAACATACAAGTTCATTAAGCATCCTATGAATAAACCTTTTCATGTATATACATAATTAGAATGCTTGTGTGTCAAATCAATGTACATGTACTAGTACAGTGTCTTTCCTTACATTGAAAAGACAAACTTTCCTATTCCCACTATTATAAATAATCTGTACATGTTAATATTATCAATACATAAATAAAAACAAATATGATACTAAATATAAATATAACTCCACTAATACAATTGTTATTAATGACTGGATTTTCAGGAATTAAGTCAGACAATACTCTTTTATGTATGCTTTAACTGTTTTCTAACTAATAAAGGTTTTATAGATATATGATCATTGAGGCTTGGTGGTCATCAGGTGGTGCAGCCATACTATCCTGTTTGGGGATACATGAAAATAGATCCACAACATCAATAGTGACGTATATTAACCCTTCTTTCCATAAGTCAATAGGGAAGTTCCTTAAAAAATCCCATGAGTCCTTCATCATATGTTGAATTTTTCCATACATGTGCTTTAGCCATGTGTCCACAACTACTCCTAAAGGGTATATTTTGGAGTAACTGCCTGGAATAATGGGGCGAAAAGGTGGATTATCAATGTCTTTGTGCACCTTAGGGATACCCACCAAAGTAGCTAGTTTGGGATATTCTACCTTAATAAAATTGTAAATGTCTACTGTAATTCTATTGTTTATCAAAAATTCTTCAATGTACATGTTTATACGTTTGCATGCAATATTTATTTTATTGATAGACACTGTTTCATAATTACCTGACTGTTGTAAAATCCCATACATTTTGGTGGGGTATTCCAAGACGTCGTAAATAACTACACCCCCCCAGTCCGGCTTCATAACCCAGATATTGTGATCTTTTCTGAGGTCCTTGAGTGTTCTGACCTCATCATTGGTTAAGTTACTCTCCTGTTTTTTGGCCCTCAACTTGTTCTGAAGTTTGTATATCTCCTTAGTCACAAGTTTGTCGTATACTGACACGCTAGGATGCATAGGAGGGACAAAGATACTTTTCTTTTTAAGTGTACCAATATTACTAGATTTATACTCATTGGCATAATCCCTGTCCTTGTAAAAAATTGCCAGATATATTTTCCTTATAAATAATTTGATCTCACTAAGACAGTCGACCATATGAAAACAAGTGGTGGGGATATACTTCATGCCTTTAGACAAAAGGTCAAAATGTGCAGTTTCCAATACTAAACTAGTGTAATTATAAATTTTAAAATTATTGTAACTATATGTGATCCCGTCACAAGCAATGTCATGGCCACATACTGTCTGATGGCTTGCTCCAGTCGTATGTAGTGCCTCTTCTACCAACGTCTCACATCCCTCTTCCCCCATGTGTAATCCTTGTGTCAGCCATAAGTCTGATAAGGGTTGTTTTCCCTCCAATTCCCTTCCTTTTTCCAATCCATATGTTGTTCCTGTTTCCAAAATGTAATCTATTGTCCTGGTAGTGTGTGTCTACTGCCTCATATGAGGTATTGCTGTCCTTGTAGCCTTTCCTGACAGTAGATGACTTAAACTTATAATTGCTTTCTCGATTGTTGATGTTCCAATTGTGGACCGTACCATTGCTGTACTGCTCTACATCCCTTTTAATCTTTTTACACTTTTTGATGTGTATTTTTTGTGTTTTCTTATCAGCCATATCAAACTGTTTAGCATATAATTTCTCCCATTGTGTAAATAGTAAATCATTTACAGTCATTTGATTTAGCAGTTCAACTTCATTCATCAGAAAACAAAGCTTTGCATCATTAAATTTGATTAACAATTGAATATATTTAAATCCACACTGGTCAAAGAAATGGTTAAATTCATTTTTTTTTTTTCAGTAATAACCACTCCCATGGGATACTTGAAAAAATGCAACCCCATGGGAACAATTTTTAAAATTAAACATTTATTCAAATATGCATTGTCTAATTTTAAACCGTTGATCAAATTCAGTTTTTTACCCAAAAAATGTGGGGATACCCATATTTTCAAATTTGCCATCTTGGAGAACATTAAAATAGATCCTAGGTGGGGTAACTATAAGGCTATTTTAGGTTACAAAGAGGTCTGGTGGCAATTATTTACTGACGTCTCGACACCACCAGGCCTCAATGATCATATATCTATTAAACCTTTATTAGTTAGAAAACTGTCAAAGCATACATAATAGAGTATTGGCTGACTTAATTCCTGAAAATCCAGTCATTAATAACAATTGTATTAGTGGAGTTATATTTATATTTAGTATCATATTTGTTTTTATTTATGTAATGGTAATATTTACATGTACAGAGTATTTATAATAGTGGGAATAGGAATGTTTGTCTTTTCAATGTAAGGAAAGACACTGTACTAGTACATGTACATTGATTTGACACACAAGCATTCTAATTATGTATATACATGAAAAGGTTTATTCATAGGATGCTTAATGAACTTGTATGTTTGTGTCACTTTTCATATTTCATTTTCAAGTTTTATATTTTATGTAACATATTCTTATTTCTTTTCAGTGCATCTATGTATCATGATGTACAGTATGTACATAGGGATAATAACATAGTACATTTTATCTTTTTATCAGTTTTACATTTTTTGGTGTGCTGACCACTTTAAGAAATGTTTAGTGTTCTGTTGCCACCAAAATGAAGTATTTAAAACTGCAGTAGAGATTTTTTTCAGGTGTTCTGATGAAGCCCACATTCAGTGGGTGAAAGCGCTAAACTGTTTTATTGTATTTGTGGATGCTGACATTAAAAGGAGATTTTTTTATGTCAACTTATTGTGCCACTTTGAATTTGTTGACGTTTTGATCCTGAGTGGTTTCATCGCTTCCCAGGAGTTCGTGAACTTTGGCATTCTTGTGGTTGTGCATTTGCAAGTTAACAGTAAAACAGTCAATGTAATATATTTGACTTATTGTGTCAAATGTTTTTAATATTATATTGGTACGACTAATCGACAGTTAAAAGACAGGATACTTGAACATATGAGGGATATAAGAAATAAAAAGGAAAGTAGTGCCTTGGCTATGCACATCAAGAATGAAGGTAGTGAACATGTTTAAGTTTCTGGTCTTGGAAATACTTGCAGTCAGAAAAAGGGAAGGAGATATGAAGAATATTACCGAGGCAGCTGAACTAAAATGGATTATGTTACTGCACGCTGATAAAGTGCCTGGTTTGAATAATATGGTCTCCATCAAAGCTTTCCTGAAAGCGAGGCAGTTGAGACACTAGTTTTTAGTTTATGTATGCTGTGATGTTTTTAAAAATGTTAAATGTGGCTTTAAATAATTGAACTGTTTTTAATTGAAGTCATTAATGTTAATTGGAATACTATTTAATGTGGTTGTGTTAAGTAATTTTTTATCTAAGTCTGATGAAGAGGTGAACCCTTGAAAGTGCTTACTTACAATAAATTGGATATGCTGCTGTGTTACATTAGTGCTATGGTGTTTTTCTCATTGCCTTCCTATTTAAGCCCATGTGCGCACAACACAGAGTGCTCAAATGTGCACACTGCTGCTATTTCCCAGTTTAACTAGTTTTTTCCTCCTATAAAACCCAGTGTGCGTCGCACACACCTGCTTAGACTTTGTAAAGTGTGCTAGTTAGGTTTAAACACACCCCCTAGCTTAGCTGTGCTAAGCTAGGAGCAAACCCGAGCAAGGGGACTCCAATCCACTTACAGTATACCTGACACCCCCCCCATGATGTCACCAAACTCCTAGGGTTGCACCAAGCTATTTATGCTCTTACACTGTTGGGACCTGACTCACATGCTGGGGAAAACTGGGATTCACTATCATTCCCCACATTTGCATAGGATTGCACGCTAATGCATAGTTACATGTCTCACACTAAGCCTCCTCCCTTAGCAACCACTACTCACTGACCATGTTGTCTTCTGCCTGCCATTGACTTGCATGGCAGAATAGTGATTTTAGTTCGAATGCTTACTTTAGGCTCATTTTGTTATTTTCCCCCGATCCCGTTTGGGCGCTGCTGCCCTACGCTTAAACAGCCAAGATCAGCTAAAAAAAACAATAAAAGTTGATTTTTGTATTTTATTTATGTTTGCAATGCCAATGGCCTTATACTTGGCCATTGGCATGGTTACTACATGATATGCAACCTTTATTTGGAGTTGTCACAACTCCATTGTGGATTTTGCAGAAATGTACTCAGTTACTAACCGAGTACATTTATGCAGATTGCACTAGTCCTGCACGGATGGTCGCAAGCTTCCTGGATCACAAAATCAACTCATTTGCATGGATTTCTCCTGAAAATGGGGTGATTTGAATACAAGGGCTTAGTCCATGCAAGATTAGTGCAAGAGCTCTCATGCATGCACCTGCAGTCTTTTCCTGGATCGCACGGCAGACATATTGCCTGCTAGAGCTCCTGCACTGATCCTGCACACCGTGCAGGTCATAGTGAATCTGGGAGTTTATATTTTTGCTTTACTTTAAGAAAGCTTTTGTTCCAAAGGGATTACTGTAGGGTGTGCTGTTTGGTTTGGTGCAGAATTAGTATTGTGTGTATTGTTAGCCCTTGAGTTTTTTTCTTTTCATTTATTTATTTGCTTATTTTTTTAT
>NC_056746.1:309064690-309069690 GCF_019279795.1 Protopterus annectens | reverse complement strand
GGCCCAGGAATAAAAGTTGCACATGTATATATATATATTACAGTATTGTTCAGTAGAGGCCCAGGAATAAAAGTTGCACATGTATATATATATTACAGTATTGTTCAGAAGAGACCCAGGAATAAAAGTTGCACATGTATATATATATTACAGTATTGTTCAGAAGAGGCCCAGGAATAAAAGTTGCACATGTATATATATATTACAGTATTGTTCAGAAGAGGCCCAGGAATAAAAGTAGCACATGTATATATATATTACAGTATTGTTCAGTAGAGGCCCAGGAATAAAAGTTGCACATGTATATATATATATATATATATATATATATATATATATATATATATATATATATATATTTATATATATTACAGTATTGTTCAGTAGAGGCCCAGGAATAAAAGTTTCACATGTATATATATATTACAGTATTTTTCAGTAGAGGCCCAGGAATAAAAGTTGCACATGTATATATATATTACAGTATTGTTCAGTAGAGGCCAAGGAATAAAAGTTGCACATGCATATATATATATTATAGTATTGTTCAGTAGAGGCCCAGGAATAAAAGTTGCACTTGTATATATATATATATATATATATATATATATATATATATATATATATATATATATTACAGTATTGTTCAGTAGAGGCCCAGGAATAAAAGTTGCACATGTATATATATATTACAGTATTGTTCAGAAGAGGCCCAGGAATAAAAGTTGCACATGTATATATATATATATTACAGTATTGTTCAGAAGAGGCCCAGGAATAAAAGTTGCACATGTATATATATATATTACAGTATTGTTCAGAAGAGGCCCAGGAATAAAAGTTGCACATGTATATATATATATATATATATATATATATATATATATATATATATATATATATATATATATTACAGTATTGTTCAGAAGAGGCCCAGGAATAAAAGTTGCACATGTATATATATATATATATTACAGTATTGTTCAGTAGAGGCCCAGGAATAAAAGTTGCATATGTATATATATATTACAGTATTGTTCAGTAGAGGCCCAGGAATAAAAGTTGCACATGTATATATATATATTACAGTATTGTTCAGAAGAGGCCCAGGAATAAAAGTTGCACATGTATATATATATTACAGTATTGTTCAGAAGAGGCCCAGGAATAAAAGTTGCACATGTATATATATATTACAGTATTGTTCAGAAGAGGCCCAGGAATAAAAGTTACACATGTATATATATATTACAGTATTGTTCAGTAGAGGCCCAGGAATAAAAGTTGCACATGTATATATATATATATATATATATATATATATATATATATATATATTACAGTATTGTTCAGAAGAGGCCCAGGAATAAAAGTTGCACATGTATATATATATTACAGTATTGTTCAGTAGAGGCCCAGGAATAAAAGTTGCACATGTATATATATATATATTACAGTATTGTTCAGTAGAGGCCCAGGAATAAAAGTTGCACATGTATATATATATTACAGTATTGTTCAGAAGAGGCCCAGGAATAAAAGTTGCACATGTATATATATATTACAGTATTGTTCAGTAGAGGCCCAGGAATAAAAGTTGCACATGTATATATATATATATATATATATATATATATATATATATATATATATATATTACAGTATTGTTCAGAAGAGGCCCAGGAATAAAAGTTGCACATGTATATATATATTACAGTATTGTTCAGAAGAGGCCCAGGAATAAAAGTTGCACATGTATATATATATTACAGTATTGTTCAGTAGAGGCCCAGGAATAAAAGTTGCACATGTATATATATATTACAGTATTGTTCAGTAGAGGCCCAGGAATAAAAGTTGCACATGTATATATATATTACAGTATTGTTCAGAAGAGGCCCAGGAATAAAAGTTGCACATGTATATATATATTACAGTATTGTTCAGAAGAGGCCCAGGAATAAAAGTTGCACATGTATATATATATTACAGTATTGTTCAGAAGAGGCCCAGGAATAAAAGTTGCACATGTATATATATATTACAGTATTGTTCAGTAGAGGCCCAGGAATAAAAGTTGCACATGTATATATATATATTACAGTATTGTTCAGTAGAGGCCCAGGAATAAAAGTTGCACATGTATATATATATATATATATATATATATATATATATATTACAGTATTGTTCAGTAGAGGCCCAGGAATAAAAGTTGCACATGTATATATATATATATATATATTACAGTATTGTTCAGTAGAGGCCCAGGAATAAAAGTTGCACATGTATATATATATATATATATATATATATATATATATATATATTACAGTATTGTTCAGTAGAGGCCCAGGAATAAAAGTTGCACATGTATATATATATATATATATATATATATATTACAGTATTGTTCAGAAGAGGCCCAGGAATAAAAGTTGCACATGTATATATATATTACAGTATTGTTCAGAAGAGGCCCAGGAATAAAAGTTGCACATGTATATATATATTACAGTATTGTTCAGAAGAGGCCCAGGAATAAAAGTTGCACATGTATATATATATATATATTACAGTATTGTTCAGTAGAGGCCCAGGAATAAAAGTTGCACATGTATATATATATTACAGTATTGTTCAGAAGAGGCCCAGGAATAAAAGTTGCACATGTATATATATATATTACAGTATTGTTCAGAAGAGGCCCAGGAATAAAAGTTGCACATGTATATATATATGTTACAGTATTGTTCAGTAGAGGCACAGGAATAAAAGTTGCACATATATATATATATATATATATATATATATATATATATATATATATATATTACAGTATTGTTCAGTAGAGGCCCAGGAATAAAAGTTGCACATGTATATATATATATTACAGTATTGTTCAGTAGAGGCCCAGGAATAAAAGTTGCACATGTATATATATATATATATTACAGTATTGTTCAGTAGAGGCCCAGGAATAAAAGTTGCACATGTATATATATATTACAGTATTGTTCAGAAGAAGCCCAGGAATAAAAGTTGCACATGTATATATATATTACAGTATTGTTCAGTAGGAGGCCCAGGAATAAAAGTTGCACATGTATATATATATATATATATATATATATATATATATATATATATATATATATATTACAGTATTGTTCAGAAGAGGCCCAGGAATAAAAGTTGCACATGTATATATATATATTACAGTATTGTTCAGAAGAGGCCCAGGAATAAAAGTTGCACATGTATATATATATTACAGTATTGTTCAGTAGAGGCCCAGGAATAAAAGTTGCACATGTATATATATATTACAGTATTGTTCAGTAGAGGCCCAGGAATAAAAGTTGCACATGTATATATATATTACAGTATTGTTCAGAAGAGGCCCAGGAATAAAAGTTGCACATGTATATATATATATTACAGTATTGTTCAGTAGAGGCCCAGGAATAAAAGTTGCACATGTATATATATATTACAGTATTGTTCAGTAGAGGCCCAGGAATAAAAGTTGCACATGTATATATATATTACAGTATTGTTCAGTAGAGGCCCAGGAATAAAAGTTGCACATGTATATATATATATATATATATATATATATATATATATATATATATATATATATATATATATATTACAGTATTGTTCAGTAGAGGCCCAGGAATAAAAGTTGCACATGTATATATATATATTACAGTATTGTTCAGTAGAGGCCCAGGAATAAAAGTTGCACATGTATATATATATTACAGTATTGTTCAGAAGAGGCCCAGGAATAAAAGTTGCACATGTATATATATATTACAGTATTGTTCAGAAGAGGCCCAGGAATAAAAGTTACACATGTATATATATATATTACAGTATTGTTCAGTAGAGGCCCAGGAATAAAAGTTGCACATGTATATATATATATTACAGTATTGTTCAGTAGAGGCCCAGGAATAAAAGTTGCACATGTATATATATATATATATATATATATATATATATATATATATATATTTATATATATATATGTATATATATATTACAGTATTGTTCAGTAGAGGCCCAGGAATAAAAGTTGCACATGTATATATATATTACAGTATTGTTCAGTAGAGGCCCAGGAATAAAAGTTGCACATGTATATATATATATTACAGTATTGTTCAGTAGAGGCCCAGGAATAACAGTTGCACATGTATATATATATTACAGTATTGTTCAGTAGGAGGCCCAGGAATAAAAGTTGCACGTATATATATATATATATATATATATATATATATATTACAGTATTGTTCAGAAGAGGCCCAGGAATAAAAGTTGCACATGTATATATATATATATTACAGTATTGTTCAGTAGAGGCCCAGGAATAAAAGTTGCACATGTATATATATATATTACAGTATTGTTCAGAAGAGGCCCAGGAATAAAAGTTGCACATGTATATATATATATTACAGTATTGTTCAGAAGAGGCCCAGGAATAAAAGTTGCACATGTATATATATATTACAGTATTGTTCAGAAGAGGCCAGGAATAAAAGTTGCACATGTATATATATATATTACAGTATTGTTCAGTAGAGGCCCAGGAATAAAAGTTGCACATGTATATATATATATATATATATATATATATATATATATATATATATATATTACAGTATTGTTCAGTAGAGGCCCAGGAATAAAAGTTGCACATGTATATATATATTACAGTATTGTTCAGTAGAGGCCCAGGAATAAAAGTTGCACATGTATATATATATATATATATTACAGTATTGTTCAGTAGAGGCCCAGGAATAAAAGTTGCACATGTATATATATATTACAGTATTGTTCAGAAGAGGCCCAGGAATAAAAGTTGCACATGTATATATATATATATTACAGTATTGTTCAGAAGAGGCCCAGGAATAAAAGTTGCACATGTATATATATATATATATATATATATATATATATATATATATATATATATA
>NC_056746.1:308847190-309059690 GCF_019279795.1 Protopterus annectens | reverse complement strand
TTATGTGTTGCTTTTGTCAAAATGAGGCAAGTGTGCTACAGTGGTAATACCAGGAAAATGGTACTGCTTGCTACAGTAAGAATTTGCCTCCAATGTGCCTGCTCTTAGCTATTTAAATACCCCAATGTAAGGATTAAATAAAATGTGAAGGTTACTTGTACTGCATGCCCTTAGTGCATTGACACCATTTGTGATTTGCAAAGTGGCAAAACTTCTACAAAAATTAAAGAATGTTACACCTTTGTACTTTCCAATGGATATGTCTTCTGTGTCTGCCGGCTGTCACTCACTAATCTTATAATCATGAATCTCTTATTACTGGGGCAATGCTGTGGCCATCTCAAGGGTTGCATGATATACTGCTCAAGGACTTTGACTAGGAAGCATAGATAAAAACAAAAGATAGGTCACTACTCTTACTGCACAGTTAGCCACTATTTCTACTGCACAGTTAGCCTCCACTCCTATTGCACAGTTAGCCATTACTCCTACTGCACAGTTAGCCTCCACTCCTACTGCACAGTTAGCCATTACTCCTACTGCACAGTTAGCCATTACTCCTACTGCACAGTTAGTCATTACTCCTACTGCACAGTTAGCCTCCACTCCTACTGCACAGTTAGCCATTACTCCTACTGCACAGTTAGCCTCCACTCCTACTGCACAGTTAGCCATTACTCCTACTGCACAGTTAGCCATTACTCCCACTGTACAGTTAGCCTCCACTCCTACTGCACAGTTAGCCTCCACTCCTACTGCACAGTTAGCCATTACTCCTACTGCACAGTTAGTCATTACTCCTACTGCACAGTTAGCCTCCACTCCTATTGCACAGTTAGCCATTACTCCTACTGCACAGTTAGCCTCCACTCCTACTGCACAGTTAGCCATTACTCCTACTGCACAGTTAGCCATTACTCCTACTGCACAGTTAGTCATTACTCCTACTGCACAGTTAGCCTCCACTCCTACTGCACAGTTAGCCATTACTCCTACTGCACAGTTAGCCATTACTCCTACTGTACAGTTAGCCTCCACTCCTACTGCACAGTTAGCCATTACTCCTACTGCACAGTTAGCCATTACTCCTACTGCATAGTTAGCCATTACTCCTACTGCACAGTTAGCCATTACTCCTACTGCATAGTTAGCCATTACTCCTACTGCACAGTTAGCCATTACTCCTACTGCACAGTTAGCCTCCACTCCTACTGCATAGTTAGCCATTACTCCTACTGCACAGTTAGCCATTACTCCTACTGCACAGTTAGCCTCCACTCCTACTGCACAGTTAGCCATTACTCCTACTGCACAGTTAGCCATTACTCCTACTGCACAGTTAGCCTCCACTCCTACTGCACAGTTAGCCTCCACTCCTACTGCACAGTTAGCCATTACTCCTACTGCATAGTTAGCCATTATTCCTACTGCACAGTTAGCCATTACTCCTACTGCATCGTTAGCCATTACTCCTACTGCACAGTTAGCCATTACTCCTACTGCACAGTTAGCCATTACTCCTACTGCATAGTTAGCCATTACTCCTACTGCACAGTTAGCCTCCACTCCTACTGCACAGTTAGCCATTACTCCTACTGCATAGTTAGCCATTACTCCTACTGCACAGTTAGCCATTACTCCTACTGCACAGTTAGCCATTACTCCTACTGCATAGTTAGCCATTGCTCCTACTGCACAGTTAGCCATTACTCCTACTGCACAGTTAGCCACCACTCCTACTGCACAGTTAGCCATTACTCCTACTGCACAGTTAGCCTCCACTCCTACTGCATAGTTAGCCATTACTCCTACTGCACAGTTAGCCATTACTCCTACTGCACAGTTAGCCATTACTCCTACTGCACAGTTAGCCTCCACTCCTACTGCACAGTTAGCCATTACTCCTACTGCATAGTTAGCAATTACTCCTACTGCACAGTTAGCCATTACTCCTACTGCACAGTTAGCCTCCACTCCTACGGCACAGTTAGCCATTACTCCTACTGCACAGTTAGCCTCCACTCCTACTGCACAGTTAGCCATTACTCCTACTGCACAGTTAGCCACTACTCCTACTGCACAGTTAGCCATTACTCCTACTGCATAGTTAGCCATTACTCCTACTGCACAGTTAGCCTCCACTCCTACTGCACAGTTAGCCACCACTCCTACTGCACAGTTAGCCATTACTCCTACTGCATAGTTAGCCACTACTCCTACTGCACAGTTAACCATTACTCCTACTACACAGTTAGCCATTACTCCTACTGCACAGTTAACCACCACTCCTACTCCTACTGCACAGTCACTACTCCTACTGCACAGTCACTGCTCCTACTGCACAATTAGCCAATATTCTTACTACACAGTTAGCCACTACTCCTTCTGCACAGTTAGCTTTTGCCAATGATAGCAGAAGGGAATTTAATGATGTCCTAGCAGCAATCCCTATGTATTTAAAGGTGAAATACTGCAGATAAACCAAAAGGGTAGCATATACTGATATATGTCCTGGAGAAATGCCAAGTATATAGAAAGCAATACGGCACTGGGGAATGGGACAGCATGGAGTAGCATAAAAATAAATAGCACAGAGCATTAAAGCATTAAAGCTATGAACTGCTATTGGAGCTGCTTCCTGTGGTACAGGGTTTGATTCCCTCAGCATTCGTTTGCCTACGGTGTGACCTTGAGCAAGTCGCTAAACCAGAGATTTGGGGCATTTGGGCTACATTCTTTAATATTCTCCTTGACTGCATGCCTGGTAACTGCCTATGAACCTGTATGAACAACATTCCTCTTAAATTTGTAATTCTAGGCCATTTCTAGATTATACACAATTATCAGTGAATCCACAAATAAAATGCTTCTAAAGTACTGCCCAAAGAGTTCTTGGCATTCCCACTTTTATTATTATCTGCACAATCATAAAACCACAAAAGAAGTATTGTCAAAAGATTAAATGTGGGAAAGCAGAGTATGTAAGACATGTATTCAAGCAGTATAAATGCTATGTGGTTAGGAGAAATAGACTCCATTATGTGAGATGCTAAAGGGCACTCCTAATCATGAATAGCACATCAAGGGATGACTTGTTCATTAGGAAAAGCTGCATCCTGCAAACAGGAGTGCAGATCTACTAGAAAAAGCAGTAGTAGCCAGCAGCCAACTTGTAAGGGACATGTAGGTAAGAGACATATAAATTTAAAATGGCTATGTGTGAGACCACACCTAGCAGCAGATAACATATGATATAGAAAGAGGGCTAACGCACTTGTAGGATATGACAGCAGTCATATATGCAGGTATCAAATAACTGGGGACTGGTCTCACAAAATGGTATGCTAAAGCATGACCACATATGTAGGCCAAGGATTTATTTATTGTAGTTTGTTTACCAAGGTAGTACACTGTTCACAATAGACCAAATGCAGGTACAGCATGAGCGGAGAAATTCACAAAAAAATGAGTTAGAACTAGTGCACAAATATAGAGTAATCAAAGAAGGTAGAGAGCCCTGCAGACAATTGAAACAATGAGCAAACAATATTAACAGATTATAAAAACACGTGGATTCATTTTAGCAGCAAATAAGGATGGTATGCAGTAGGTAAGAACAGAAGGTCAATATATGTAAGAGGGAATTCGGTGATGTGCCCAGTGGAAAAACACTTACAGTCACATTTTTGATGGAAGCGTCTTCTGAGTTGTGCTCTGAAAGTGGAGAAAGAGGAGATTTCTTTTAAGTGAGGGGGTGGGATTGCCAGAGTTTGGGTGCAAGAATGATGAAGGAATGGTCAGTACATGGCAGTTTAGCTGGGGGAGGTGGGTCTTGCAGTTTTATAATGGTGTTTGGTAGCAACAGGCAGGAAGGCACCTGACTGAAGTAGTTTGATGAGAAGAGATCATAGGAGGAGTCAACTCTGCAGGAGACAGGGAGGCATCTGGTTTTAGAGACGGGTGTGGGGTTGGAGATTAATTAGATTTAATTTTCAATGGACTCTAGAGTTTATGATTTTTTTTAGAGGCTATGGCTATGATGGGGAACATGTATTTAATCTGAGCAAGGAAGATTCATTTTCCTGTTGCAGTTCTAGCTGGCCTGAAGATAAAGGACCAGAACAACAGAGAATTTATCTTTTTCCTGGTGTTTTCAATGTAATTATGGAAGTTAAGTGACTAGTCAAGCCATAAACCTAGGTATTTAAAGGATGTGGTTGTTTCTATTGTCATACCACTGGGATCTGTTATGATGAGATGTTTAGGGGTTTTTTTTGTTAAACTTTTGTAAGATTCCAAATATAATTCCTTCTGTCTTGGAGGGGTTTAGGAGTAACTTATGTTGTTCTAGTAAAGAGTTAAGGGATTGGTAATCAGACTGAAGCTACATTTAAATAGCTGTATGTTAGGGTGTGGATTTAAGGATAACCATGTCATCTGAGTAATGAGTGATAAGAAGGTTAGGGAGGTTGGGGGGTAGTTTGTTGATAAAGACTGAAAATAAGGGGAAGAATACAGAGCCCTGGGTCACTCCTTTAGCAAAATGTGCTGGAAGTAATAGGGATAAGTCACTTCTGACTCTGACAAATCTATTTTGTTAAGAAATCTTGGCTCAGGTAGGAGTGGTGGCGCAAACTGATTTCTTGGAGGGGTGAAAGAGGAGAAGATGGTCAGTAAGATCAAACATTTTGGTAAGCTCAGGGAAGACATCTCCTAAAAGGCTTCCTTTACCCATGTTGAGAAGGATCTCATCTGTAAGTGACCATAGTGCTGTTATGATAATATCACATAAGTGGTTTTGGAGAGCAGTGCAGCAGATGTCCAACAGCACAGGACTGCATGCAGCACAGAAAGCCATGAATATGATAGCAAAAGATCGTTGACAATGCAGTACAAGTGAGATGGTACAAAGGGCTTAACAAGTCTATCCAGTATTGACACTGCCTGATACAGATACAGGAAATAATATGGACCAATACAGTGTTCACAATGATCCCCTCAGGCAGGCCACAAAATATATCAATGCTAAGAACAGCATGTTAGTCTCCAAGCTGGTACAGAGGTCCAGCTGTTACAAGTAAACAGCACCATGAGCATACAATCCCTATGGTGGCAAATACATAGAAGGACAATAGACAACAGTGTGAGACCTGATACATACATACAAATATTTCAAACACAGACATTAATACCCGACTAGCCTGTCAATATACCAAAACAGTTGTTCCCATAATAAGTGTCCAGGCTGTTCTTAAAAATATCTAAACTAGGTGCTTGCTTTAATGCAATTTGGTAGTCTATTCTATTCATCAGCTGCTGTCTCAGAGAACCAGTTAGTACACTTGTAAAGGTCTATATTACCTAATCAAAATGTCTATACATCGAATACTGTTTCATCGACCCCAGGCATCAAACTATCATTTATGCCAATGGCCAATTCAGAGATTTTTTCCTAGGGAAAAAAATCGCTTGGCCATCATCATGAATTTGCCCTTTTCCCCCCTGTAGTGTTATCTCAGAGTTGGTATATTTAGTTGGGGGGTGGGGTCAAAGCCCTCCACTTTGCAATGTTTGAAGTGGTGTGTCACTTCTAGTTGGCCAACAATTGTTTTCCCTAGGGAAAAAAAATTGCTGAATTGGCCATTAGCATTAATGATAGTTTGATATATAGGGGTCAGTGAAACAGTGTTTGATGTTTAGCCATTTTGATTAGGTAATATAGACCCCACTTCTCATTACTATAGAATCTTATACATAGGTTACCTAATGATTGTCTAGTACTTTTTGATAACTCCAAACATTCCCAGAAGTAGTTGTCTCTAAATGCCCTATATACCTGCATAAGGTCTCCTCTTAAATATTTATATGAGACACTGTGCAAGTTCAGATATTTTAGTTGTTTATAATAACTTAAATTTTCACATCCATGGATGCCCTTGGCATACTTCTGTTGTACGCTTTCCAGTTTACTCATGCATGTTTTTTTTAATAAGGTTTCCATGTTGTTATTCCATATTCAGGTATGGGTCTAATGTAACTAACAAACAATGACTTCATCATTTCTGATTTTTTAGAGTTTATAAATGCTATTATTCAACCTATAGCTCTATAACTGTCACTAAGAAATTGGTTGATATGATTAGAAAAACTCAAAGCTGGATCTACCCATATACCCAGGTCCTTAAATGAATCTACGGCTTCAATCACTGTGTGTTGAATTAAGTATTCACCTTACAATTTACGTCTTCCAAATCTCATATGCTTTTGATGCATTTTTCAGCATATTATTCTCCTGTGACCAAATGGTCAATTTAGGCAAGTTCTTTTGCAGACATTCCCTATCTATAGTACAAGTAATCAGTTTACCCAATTTTAAGTCATCTGCATACAGACTGTAAAACACCTCAGATGAAAAAATTAGGTCTGAAAGATACAATCTAAACAAGTAAGTGCCCAGGACAGAACCCTGTGGGACACCTTGACTGTAACCAAGGATTTCACCTGTCCAGTTGATGTATGGTACTTGCCTTGTCCTATTTGTAAGGCATGCAGCTATCCATCTTAACAAGAGTACATCAATACCTAGTTGTACTAATTTATTGATCAGTGTTTTGTGTATGACCCTGTTAAATGCTGAAGTTAAATCTATATAAATCACATCACAGCACAGTTTTTCATTCATAGCTGTTATTATATTGTTATAGAACATCACGTTAAAGGTGGTAATAGAGCTATTTTCAACATATGCATAGTGATATGCATATATGGTTTCAGGTCCCAACCATTCCAGTTCTGACAATAACTTATCCAATATTGTGTTCTCCATTATTTTTCCACAACATGAAAGTAGACTTAAGGGTCTGTATGAATCTGGGTTTATCCTAGTCACCTTCGCCTTTCCCTTAAAGACAGGTTTAGTAGGTGCATGTCTCCAGTCTTGAGGAGTCTCCTATCATTTATATGGCCTAGTAAATAATAAAAACAATGTTACTGTAAGTTCTTGCTGAAGTGTTCTCAGGTCATTATTATTAATGCTGTCTCCTCCCTGTGCTTTGTTTGGATCCAGTTTGCATAGGTCTTTTTCAATATAATCTAATTTGATTTCAGTAGCTGAGGTTACCTGGATGCAACTAGGACAACTTATCACCCCCTTTACGGAGCCAAACTGTTTTGCATAACATTTTGTAAATATATCTATAATCTGTTGTGTCTGAGAATAAATTTTAGAATCTGTACAAAGTTTATCAATTTGTATGTTTTTACTCTTTCCATATTATATGTATCTATAAAATGGTTTCATATTATGCTCAATATCATTATATAAATCTTTTTAAATTTTTTCTTGATCTTGTCTCACACTATGCTTAATTTGTTTGTCCAACTAGTTTATTTCAGTTTTCAAAGTTATAGTTCAACCTCTTTTCCATTTCTTATATTTTTTGTCTTTCACCTTAATGAAGTACCTCGTTCTTATGAGAATATAACATTGTGTGCCTAGATCATGATGTTAAACTTTTTTTTTGATCTTTTGCATTCAAACAATTTCTCTTCAAACCTTTTTCCACTGAACATATCACTCCAATTAGTTTTACATACTGATAGTTTTGCTGCAATATAATCTGTTATTAATCTTCTGTGCATTGGTTTAGATTTCTGACTGGTAGAATTATCTAGTAAAAAATTAACCTTTATAACCACATGATGAGTTCACATCAATGGTGGTAAAACGTGACATGAAGTAACAGTAATTTCATTGGGAACACAAATATCACAGAGGGCTTCCCAACCCCCGGAAAAGAAATCCCACCTCATTGCAAACAGAATTTTTTTCTATTTGTTTTATTATTAGTATATACACATTTTTGTATATTTTTAAAATAAAAATTTTATTCTGATTAATGTATCAAAGTTTCCATAGAATATATATTTACTGTTGGAGGAAGCATTTTACATGCAAAATATAATGTATGTAAATATTGACTAATATCTATTTACCCCCCCAACATGCACACAGTAACTAATGTATATATATAGAGAGAGATATGTAGAGGCAGAGAGACGGTTTCACACATACATAGAAACTCAGATGTACATACACACACACACACACACACACACACACACACACACACACACACACACACACACACACACACACACACACACACACACACACACACACACACACACACACACACACACACACACACACACACACACTGAGTATGTCTCATACTGTGATCAGAAGAATGAAGAAAAGCATAAAGAATAGTAACACCAATATCAGACTCGCCGTGCAGAGTATTACAACTCCCTCATGCCCGCCCCTGACACACACATATTCTTTTTCTCTCATACACATACAAACATATGGACCCTTGTAACGACTGCTGCAGTTACTTGCATTAGTTTTGTTTTATTTATTATTTTTCCATACTCACTAGTTGCAAAGGGAAGAGAAGTGGTAATTTCTTGTAAGTGCTGCTGCTGCACTTACATTTGCTTAGGTTTGTGTTTTTATATCTATATCTATATATCTATATATATATATTTATTTTTATTTTTTATTTTTGCACATTCTCTAACAGCTGTATGGCTGTTTAGTTTTTCCCCATCTTTTGCTACACTGTGATTTAATATGTTGCCATGAAGTCGCAGTCATCTTTCTATTAGGCGTTTCTCATACCTTAATACCTTGTTGGAGAATATTCATTCTTCAGTAGGGTATCATTTAATGTTCAGTCCATTTTCTAATATGTATTATACAATATTTTGTAGATGTGTAATTTACTACATTAATATATATATATATATATATATATATATATATATATATATATATATATATATATATATACACACACACACACACATAACTGATCTATCAGCATGATGCTCCAGACTAGAAATATGCAATATTCCTATGACATTTCTTCTGGTTTGATGGGGCTGCAGTAATAACTTTTGGAGCTGCATTAAAACCTAATGCAAGTGTAGCAGAGTTCTGAAATTCAAGTCACATTCTACATTTAGACATATTTATTTTGTCTGTTTTTTAAGACGACTGTTTCTATGTAGGTTTGCAATAAAAGAATCACTATGACATCACTGGTGATGGTCAGCATCAGAACAGACTAGTATTGCGCACTGTACAGTTTTGGGTATATATGCTATCAGGCTCAGAACAGACTAGTATTGCGCACTGTACAGTTTTGGGTATATATGCTATCAGGCTCAGAACAGACTAGTATTGTGCACTGTACAGTTTTGTGTATATCTGCTATCAGGCTCAGAGCAGACCAGTATTGTGCACTGTACAGTTTTGTGTATATCTGCTATCAAGCTCAGAACAGACTAGTATTGCGCAGTGTACAGTTTTGTGTATATCTGCTATCAGGCTTGGAACAGACTAATATTGCACACTGTACAGTTTTGTGTATATCTGATATTAGGCTCAGAACAGACCAGTATTGTGCACTGTACAGTTTTGTGTATATCTGTTATCAGGCTCGGAACAGACTAATATTGCACACTGTACAGTTTTGTGTATATCTGATATTAGACTCATAACAGACCAATATTGTGCACTGTACAGTTTTGTGTATATCTACTATTAGACTCAGAACAGACTAATATTGCACACTGTACAGTTTTGTGTATATCTGCTATCAGGCTCAGAACAGACTAATATTGCGCACTGTACAGTTTTGTGTATATCTGATATTAGGCTCAGAACAGACTAGTATTGCGCAGTGTACAGTTTTGTGTATATCTGCTATCAGGCTCAGAACAGACTAATATTGCACACTGTACAGTTTTGTGTATATCTGCTATCAGGTTGCAGAGAGCAGTACACCTACAAGACTAACTGTGAAAAGAAATGACTTGGACTTTGATGCCATGGCTGGATGTGACTGCATATCAGGCTAAATGACAAACATCATATTGCTGAGTGCACTTGTTGACATCAGACATGGATATACTTTCTCCCTGAGTGTAGTGTACAAATAGTATGCTTTTCAGGCTAAATGACAAACATCATATTGCTGAGTGCACTTGTTGACATCAGACATGGATATACTTTCTCCCTGAGTGTAGTGTACACATAGTATGCTTTGGGCCACATTTACCTGCCTGATCTTGCTGTGTAATGTTGTTTAACTATCACTGACGGATAAAACAAACAATGCATGTTCTGCCATTGGTGCTGCACAAATGCAACTACACAAATACACACACTAACTCCATTGTACTCTGAAGTTTGTTACCATTCCTATATTTGCAGTATCAGTTTCTGTATGTTCTGTAGTTTGTTACCATTTCTGTATTTACTGTATCCACTTCTATGTGTTTATAATTTACCATTTCTGTATTTTCAGTATCTGTTTCTGTATATTCTATAGCTTGTTACATTTCTGTATTTGCAATATCCATTTCTTTGTTTTCTGTAGTTCATCTTTCTTCTATTTACATTATCCATTTTTGTGTGCTTTATAGTTCGCTACCATTTCTATATGATGTTTGCAGATGACATTGTGATCTGTAGTGAGAGTAGGAATCAGGTTGAGGAGACTCTGGAGAGATGGAGATATGCTCTAGAGAGCAGAGGAATGAAGGTCAGCAGGGCTAAGACAGAATATATGTGTGTAAATGAGAGAGAGGGTAGAGGAATGGTGAGGATGCAGGGAGTAGAGTTGGTAAAGGTGGACGAGTTTAAGTACTTGGGATCAACAGTTCAGAGTAATGGTGAATGTGGAAGAGAGGTGAAGAAGAGAGTACAGGCAGGGTGGAATGGGTGGAGAAGAGTGTCAGGAGTGATTTGTGACAGACGGGTACCAGTAAGAGTGAAAGGGAAGATCTACAAGAGGGTAGTGAGACCAGCTATGTTATATGGGTTGGAGACAGCGGCACTGACAAAAAGGCAGGAGTCAGAGTTTGACGTGGCAGAGTTAAAGATGTTAAGATTTGCACTCGGTGTGACTAGGATGGATAGGATTAGGAATCAGTATATTAGAGGGTCAGCTCATGTTGGACAGTTTGGAGACAAAGCAAGAGAGACGAGATTGTGTTGGTTTGGACATTTGATGAGGAGGGATGATGGGTATATTGGGAAAAAGATGCTAAGGATGGAGCTGTCAGGTAAGAGGAAAAGAGGAAGGCCTAAGATAAGGTTTATGGATGTGGTGAGAGAGGACATGCAGGCGGTTGGTGTGACAGAGCAAGATGCAGAGGATAGGAAGAAATGGAAAGAGATGATCCACTGTGGCGACCCCTAATGGGAAAAGCCGAAAGATGATGATGATGACCATTTCTATATTTACAGTATCCATTCAGTGTGCCCTGTAGTTGTTACCAGTTCTATAGTTACAAAATCTATTTCTGTGTGCTTTGTAGTTTGTTACCATTTCTGTTTTTACATTATCTAGTACTAAACTTACAGTATCTGTTTCTGTGTGTTTTGCAGTTTACCATTTTTATATTTACAGTTGCCATTTCTGAGTCTTTTGCATTTTGTTACCATTTCTATATTTACAGTTTCCATTTATGTATGCTGTATAGTTTATCATTCCTATATCTACAGTATCTATTTCTGTGAGCTCTATAGTTTACCATTTATATATTTGCAGTACAATCCCTTGCAGGGGGTTACTGTGACAAATCAAATACTATATAAAGAGTGTTTTATCCTGCACTAACTGCACCATTACCCTCTTCCACAGTGCTTAACGTGGCATATCATCTGGCATTGCAGGTTTATATAAGTATGCACATCCTTGTCAGCATTCCTGTGTACAACTCAAAATGCACTTAGTCTCAATGGCTTGTTGTCAAGACACCTCTAATAGACTTTATGCTTTAATTTTTGTGATAAAACTTCTTCTGAAGTCTTACCACATAGATGAAAACATTAAATATAGTACAGTTATCTTGGCAACAAGTCAAGACCAACTGTAAGATGTAGTTTTAAGATGATAAACAGGTTTACCTTTGAAAACTTGAAATGCACATTATCGAAAGACAATTGTGCGGAAGTATGTTTTCAAGTTTTCAGATATCCAAATAGAAATGCAGCAAATGTGCAAAGAGCGAATGCACATTGACATTCACTTATTGCAGATTTGGCATTTTGGCTGCTGAGTGCACTATAGTGGGGATCGGGAAGTGGACCCTTTCCCCACTGTAGTGCAACCTCTATGATCTGTATTCATAATTGTAGTTTGAAAATCAGCGAATCTGGTTTTCAATTTGCTGATTTTCGAACATTGGTGCAGTTCGGAATGACGGTTTTCGTTATTCCGCTTTGCACAAAGGGCCGTTCAGATAGTTGATTTTCAACTATTCAAAGGTAAACTGATAAGCAATGTGTAGCAAGGTCAAGGTCCAGGTCAAGGTCATGCTCAGTAAATGTTCTGAGACAACTGCAAGGATTACAGACGGCAAAAGTGGCAGCAGGAAAATAGAAAAGTAGAGAAAAATGGCACAGCATGTAAGGGGAAACATTTTGCTGGGGGGAGACAAATCCCTAAGTAGCTTACATGAGTGAGTATAATGAACTGATAATTGTTTTCTGTCTTTGTTAAATGTAATGCATAAGCAAGAACTAAACGCAATGCAAAGGGGTTTTTACATAACAAAATTAACTAATGGGATGCTATATAAAAGCACAATTTATAAATAGGTGACTGAGTACTGTAAGGCCCTAAATAATGAATAATGCACACATTTGAAAGTTGAAATAGGTTTAAAGTGGCAACCCATACAATAAATTTTAGTGCATAAAATACTGCTATGAAAGACTAGTTAAGATACTTTGTTAAGCTATTAAACTTTAATGTACCATTGATTATACTGAGTGAGACAAGAAAGTTAGTGCAATTGGTGCCAGAACTGAGGGGTTTTACTATTATTTACTAGTGCTACACAAGCCTACCTAAAGTCATTCAGAGATCTCCAGTTCCAAGGCATAGAGGGATGAAGTTAAACAACCAAATAGGCAGTTCAAGTAAAACAGACAGAAATGTAGATATATGCACAAAATAAAATGGTTTTATTTATTAATTACATTAAGTTGAATGGACTCTTCTCAGGGTAATGAGTTCAATAAAAACATGTCTTTAAATAGAAAAGAAACAAACAATTAAATAACCTATATCAAAAAGCCTGTTTAACTTAAAAGGTACCATGGTTTTAAAGTTTAGAATATACATTGCCTCCACTTTATTTAACATTATATAAATATATTGTATAGCATATTTAGCAGTTTAGGTTGCTTGCCTCATAACAAAATTACTTCAATGAATCAAAAGTGCAATCATGTACTGTATACCAGTGCTATTCGGATTCCATTTTATAGCTCCTCAAGTATTATAAAATTCTGACTCGTACTGGGTGAATTGTTTTAACTAAATAAAAGAATTGATCAAGGGCAAACTACAAAATAAACAGCAGCAGAGGAATAGGTAAAACCACAACAAACACCAAATTTACCATAGAAAAAGACCAATCATTTTGAGAAATAGTTGAGATAATCCTATATCTAAGACTGATACCTACACTACAAGATATAGTAGGTGTTAAAAGGAAAATATTCATAAGCAAAGTAAGCAAATAACCATTCTCAATGTCTCCTTACAATGGATGCAATCTGAGATAAGAACTGGTATATTTAGCAACAAAATAAACAGAGTTAACCTTGCTGGTTATTCTAGTTGCAGAACATACATATTCAAACGTTCTTGTTCTCAAACTGATATGCCTGTTTGTAACTTCATGTGAAACTGAAACCAAATCCATTATCCAATAATCCCTTTGTAAACATGTATCACTGACCCCATGTACATCTTCCTGAAAGACATCAGAAGAGCTAGATAACGCATCACCTGTATAAGCCCAACTTAAGCAGAGCTTTAAGTAAATGTGAAGGATGATGATTAGATACCCATAGCAACATTTTAGAAATGGCAAATTTTCAAAGTGAGGTGGCAGAAATCCCAGTATAGTTTGCCTTAATAGATACATCAACATATGTAATGTTAGATCCTCCATAAGTCCCTGTAAAAGAAATACCGAAACAAAAATGGTAAAAAACTCTTTTATGCTTTGGAAACAGAACAAAAATAAATAAATAAATCCTCAATATAATGCTGAAAAGGTGAATGATAAATATAATGTTCAAAAATTTATAAACAAAATATCTGTATAAGTTTGACAAAGAATGGTCCCAGGGCTATATTCTGAAGCTGTAAAAAGTATTTACAATCAACATAAAACAATTATGAGTTAAACAAAATCGAAGGTGTAACTACTTCATTTTTCAGAGGGCCATCTGGTAAATAATAAGATATAGTACTTAAGGATCATATGTAAAGGTAGATTTTTACAGTTCTTTTTGCAGTAATCAAGCACCTGCCCTGTAAAAAGGGCTTTCTGATTCTAAAATATACAGTTTTTACTTTAATTTCTTCTGTGAAACTATATTTATGAGGTTTAAATCTTGTGTTTCTGTTTTATGGATACTGAACAGCTGTCCAAGTGCTTCCTGATTTCTGAGTTATGAGGCCCTACATTTTGATGTTACAATAGGGGAAGAAACAGCTTGTAATAGTGTGTTTTTGTATAGTCTGCAGCAGATTTCAACACGTAATGTGGCATAGACTACCACACAGGCAATCAGTCAGCCAACACACCAATAAGTAAATGCATTTATATTCAAATTAAAAAAAAAATAAGAATGAAAGAGTAATAGGATTCCTTAAAAAGTGTAGTGCTTGGGACGCAGTGCAATAACACAAATATAACATTGCAATAAATAGATGTCTACCTTGCAATGATCACTGCTAAGAAGAAAACTAGGGACATGTGAATCACTGTAGTAACATTCTTCAGAAAACTATATCTGTGTATGTTATACATTGACTGGAATTGTGCTGGAAAAAAAACCTCATTGAACTTAATGGGCTTCTTAGCAAAGTGGGAGCTCCATCTGCACGTGGAACTAGGTACTATAGACAGTATCTGGTATGAAGTTAGGCAGCTTGTAATACTAATTTCCATGTACAGGGGAAGCTGTATTGGATGCTTCAGGAGCTGTGGGGCATAGAAGCTGGGACCGTACTCATATACAGCTCAGTGTAGTGTGAGGACACTTCCTAGATATAAGATGGCTTACAATGTTTTGTTTCCAAAAAATGCATTTTCTTTCCTGGTGGGCTAGTGGCCCACTAACCCAAGGCTTCTATTGAATGGGGAGACTGTATGTATCACAACCATGATAGCCCACAAGCTAAGCCTCAACAATGAGCTGTCTCATGGCCTTGCAGTTCCACCTGTGTCCCGGACCTGGCTTCCTACCAATAATGTAGAAAACACTCTACCTCGCAAGTACGGCTGTGCACGGCCAACCCAACTTGAAAAAAACGCCAAAGCCAGCACGGAAAGTTCCAAGTCTAAATATTTATTGGAAATAAACTAGTGCAACAAAAGCACTAAAGTAACAGCTCGATCCTCATACTAGTTTCGGAATAAAACCTTCTTCAGTGAGGAAGAAAAACAAAATAGCAGTAGGACACTGTTTTGACACTTTTTTTACTTATATGTAAGTTAATTGACAATGTCCCTATTTTTTGCATTATACTGAAGATACATATTCATTGACATTTGAATGAAACAGTCTGTTTATCAAGATGCATTAAACTTTTTTTGGTTGCCCATTATATATGCACATAAATTATGTGCTTTGATTTTCGATTGGTCTTGCCTCTTTTATAAGCATCCTTGCCTATCAGTGAGCTGCTATTTTGTTTTTCTTCCTCACTGAAGAAGGTTTTATTCCGAAACTAGTATGAGAATCGAGCTGTTACTTTAGTGCTTTTGTTGCACTAGTTTATTTCCAATAAATATTTAGACTTGGAACTTTCCGTGCTGGCTTTGGCGTTTTTTTCCTACCAATAATACCAGTTCTGATATACAGGTGGAGCTACTGCACCGGCGAACACCAGACAGACCCAGCAGCCTCACTAAGTCCTTGGATAAGTTTGGGCTACGGTGAAAAAATGTAAAAAGATTTATTAACATACAGTGTTCTAGAATCTCAGTACCTGTTGCTGGCATAGAGTGATCTTCTCATTTCATCACTATTTCTATTGAACTACACAGTTTGTTCTCCTCATGACATCATCAGAAAGTACAGCTAGATGACACTGAATCAGGAAGTAATTGGACAGCTGCTCAGCATACAGTAACTACAAATACATTTTTTATAAAACTTAACAAATAAAGGTCCCCTAATATAACTGTGTACAAACTTCACATTGTAGAATTATAAAGCCATCTTTACATGATAAGAACTTAATTACAGCAAAAGAAGTCAAAACATGCTTAAGACCCTAATGTAAAGTGTGATTATGTCTTCTGTACAGCATTCATGTCATAGACCACAGTCTGCCACAGCTGGTCATATAAAGGCTGGTCAGAATCTTCTGTCTTTTTTTTAATTTCTCCAAATCTTTTGGGTTTCTAATACCATGATGGGAATGGATCCCATTCCTAAGTCAAAGTACGATTAAAGTTCAAGAAATTAGTATTGTTTCACTCTTTGATGTCAGGCAAAAGTGCTCTTTGCAGCATCCAGTAATGACTTCTTTTGCAATTTGTATGGAGTTACATGTATTGGTAGTATATCTAAATATGATTGTAGACTTTTTTTTTTATAAGACCCATAGCTCCTACTACTGTTGGAACTATCTGGGTATCTTTCTTCCACATTGCTCTCATTTCTGCTTGCAAATCCTAATATTTTATGGCTTTATGTCTCTCTGTACACAGGTCACTGAAATCACTGGGTATGGCGATTTCAATGATCAATGCTACTTTTGTCTTCTTTTCTTGGACCACTATATCCAGTTTTCTAGCATCTATCTTTTGAACTGATGGTAATAGATGATCCCATGTGATGTAGACGTCATCATTTTCTATGATGCTTTGTGGTTCATGTTTACAGTGTTTTTCAGCCACTTCAATACCATAATGTTTGCACAATCCCCAGTGCAACAGTCTTGCCACGTTATTATGCCTTTCGGTATACAGTCCTTCTGCCATTAGTATGTTGCAATCAGCAAGAAGGTGTGCAACTGTTTCCAATTCTGTTTTACAAAACCTACATTTGTCTGTTTCTCCACATGTTCAATGGACTTTGTAAACCAATGTGTATGTAGCCCACTATCTTGTGCCACCAGTATTAACCTTTCATCTCTTGGTTTGAATTTGCCTCTTCTTAACCATTCCTGTGTTTGTTCCAGATCAACATGAGGTTCTTCCAGATGTCCTCTATACTTGCAACTATATTTATGCATTTTTCACATTTCTTGTCTTCCCATCTGATCCTTCACCTTATATTCTTTCTTTTGTTTTTTGGCACATTCAGTTGCTGCCTGATTTTTATCTACTTCTGGTTTGATTGCAGTTCCTGCTTGATGCTGATATGCTTCTGCTAGCCTAAGCAGGGAAGTCATCTTAGATTTATTTTCCTCATGTTTCCAAACCTTTAATACATTTGGGTCTTGTGAGGTCAGCAGATATGTGTGGAGTCCCATGACTGTTATCTATACATGTAATCAATTTCAAGGTGGCCCATCCCTCCTTCGGAACAAGGAATATATAATCTTGGTATGCACTAATTTTTATAAATCATTTGGTGAGCATGAAGCATCCTTCTTGTTTTTCTTTCTAATATATCCAACACATTGTGGGGCCAATCAAGCACTCCAAAACTGTAAGTTAGGACAGAAAGAGCAAATTGGTTTATAGCTTGGATTTTGTTCCTAAAAGTCAATGCTGTTTTCAGGATTAACTTAAGTTTTCTAAACTACTCCTTACTAAGTTTTATTTGCATCTGTTCATGTTTTATTATTGATCCTTCATCAATTCCCAAAGATTTATAGACTCCCTCTTGCTCCAGTTCTTCTATATCACATTCTTGTTTCAAACTGATGTTTTCTTGGTGTTGCACCTTTCCTGCTTTAAAGGTTGCTTTTGCACATTTATCAAGACCAAATGACATTCTTATATCATCTGAAAAAGTTTTGACAACTTGCAGTTGTACTTTCAGTTCATCATCTGATGAGCTATACAGTTTCAAATCATCGACAAAGAGAAGATGAGAAGTCTTTACACTTTGTTGTTTTCTAAGAGCCAAATTATAACTGTGACGTAAGCTGTTAGGTAGACTGCTTAATGGGTTAATTGCAAGGCAGAATAGCAGCGGTGATAGATAGTAACCCTGGAATATCCCCCTTTGAATTTTTATCCCTGGAATAATAATTTGCCCTTTATCACGGCTTAATTGCAAAGTGGTCTGCCACTGTTTCGTGGTCACTGTAATGTAGCTGATAGTGTAGGGTGTATCTTATACATTTTTAAGCACTCTTTTTATCCATGAATGTGGAATACTATCAAATGCTTTTTTGTAGTCAGTTCATGCGATACTAAGATTCTTCCCCTTTTTACAGTTCTCCACTATGACTTTATTTAACAGCAAATGATCCTTTGTTCCATATAACTTTCTTTAACTGCCCTTTTGTTCTATTGCCATAATTGAGTTTTCTTCTAAATGACTATAGACTCTGTCAGCATCAGTTCCAGTGTATAGTTTATACATCATCGGAAGGCAAGTTATTGGTCTATAATTTTTAGGGTAGCTTGCAGGTTCACTCTTAAGTAGGAGCATTGTTTTTCCTGTTGTTAGCCAGGTTGGTGTCTGTTCAGGGTGTGCATATAAATAGTTCTTACTCATGGCTAAATCTTCATGCCTGATGGTTTTCCAGTTTGAGACTTTTCTTAACTTTGTTTCAATCTCTGTGCCTGTTACTTCACCCCATTTCATATCCTGTACCTTTAAACTTCTTATTCTTTCTTTTACATCTTCTATCCATTTAGCATCTTTATGTTCCACAGGATCTTCATAGATACTTCTCCAAAATGTACTATTTCTTCTTTTTTGTGGGCCTTCCATTCCTTTTGCCTTGTTTCCACTCTCTCCCTCACTACTCTGTGTTTTTGTGATAGAACTTTATCAGTTATCAATTTAGATGCACAGTAATATATCCTGTTTACTTCTGTTATATCACATGGAACTCTATGGAGAGTCCTAATTTTTGTGTTTATTTGTTTTATCAAACGTCGGACTTTTTTCGCTTTATTGACCTTCTGCAGTTTATTTCTTTCATTGATCTTAATATGTCTATCTATCTCTATTAAGTCAAGCAACTCTTCTTTAACTCGTTTTCTTCTATACTGATGGCACATTTTTTGTTTTTCATTTCCTGCGGGCATTCTATAGAGAGTTCTATAGCATCTTCCTGTGGCACATTCTCTTCAATTTCATCCTGTGCCATCCATTGCTTTGTCATATGAAAACTCATTGGCCTATCACTCCTCAACATTAACTGTGTCAGAGTTTCCACAGTTTCCTGTTCCTTCCCCTGTCGTCCAGCTTCAAGTGAATGGTTATACTGGTTTCCTGTGGAAGGCTCCAAAATATCTTCATATGGCACCTGACCAATTGCTTCCCATTCCACTGTTTTCCCCTTAATTTGGAGCTCCGTTGCTCTATCCTTTTGTGGTGGTATCTGGATTGGATTTTCTACACTGAATCCTTCACTTTGAAGGTACACCATAACCTCAGTTTCTAGGTCTTTAACTCCTCCACTACTGATCTCCTTTTCTACTTTTCCTCTTTGTCTTCTTATTTTTTCTATTGTAAAGTTTTCCATGTCTGAATTCCTTTGTATTTCTCTTCAGATATCTTTGTTGCTGGTCTTTTTGTATTGATTGGTTTTGTTTTCTCCTTTGCATAGATATTAAATCATATTAACTCTCTTTTTCTTTCCCATGTCCATATTTCTTCTTCAGACGTCTCGTGATCTTCCTGTTTCTCCTTACTTTGGGGATTAATTCCATCATGCTGTGATGTAACCTGTGTTAGACCTTCTACATCATATCCTTCACTTCACAGGCACACCATAACTTCAACTTCTATTTTTTAACTTCTGCTTTACTAATCTGCTTTTCTACATTCCCTGTTTGTGATATTGTTTTTTTATTATGAAATTTTCCATGCCTGGATGCCTTTGCCTGTATTTCTCTTCGAATATCTTTGAGGCTGCCTTCATGTTGATTAATTTGGCTTTTGCCTTTGCATAGATATTGCACCATATCAAATCTCTCTTTCTTTCCCATGTCCATATTTCTTTTTTGCACTTTTCAAACATATCTAGGTTTTGTTGTTTATATTTTCATACTTCCTCGGATGCTTCTTTTTCCGAACAGATCAAAGTTTCTTGGTCTATATACTGCTTTTCAAAAATCTGTTGTATTGATGACCACAGATTTTTATTTGAAGCTGCTGACAGTTTTTCTTGCTTAACTATTTTTCTTTCCTCTAATTTTTCACTTAATCTTTTAGTATATCTTGTGTCTGGACATTCTGAGCTTTTTGCATAATAGTAACAATACATAATTTCTTTCTTATTCTCAATATATCACTCTATTGTGTTTATGTCTCTCCTTTGGCTTATCAGTTTTTGTGATTTTTGTGGACTGCTACTTCCTTCTACAACAGGGGGGCCATCCTCCCCTTGGGCCTGGCCCCATTATAGGAATGTTTCCGTATTTTGAGGATATTACAGAGTCATTTTTTTCCAGTCTTGACACCAGTGTGCCTACCAGGACTGGGCACTTTTTTTATCTTGAGTCTTGTGCACCCAGCTATCTTTTTTAATTTTTGACCTACTTCTGTCCATGTTATATGCTATATAAATATATCAGTGTTTTATATATATATATATATATATATATATATATATATATATATATATATATATATATATCAGTGTTTCCTTGTTGAGATTTTGTAGAAAACAGGGTCCACCTCATGAAGGTACTCACCAAGACTTGAGGAAGAATTCAGTTTCAGCACTACTACTCTCCTTTGCTTGCTAACGTTTCATCTCTCCATTCGGACCTCTCTCTATGTGGTACTGCCCATGTGTCCTAAATACTTGTAGCAGGCCATTATTTTCAGCAGGCTGATGTTGTCCAACCTCTGATGTCTACCTCATCCTCTGTGGATGCAGACATCTTAAATACTGAAACAAAGTTATAGACTACATGCCAGTAGGATGGGCAGATAGAAAGCTACATACAAGGGAAGTAGTCTGTATAGACCATACAGTAATCAGGCACAGAAGGAAGTAGTTTATACAAACCATATTTTATTTATTTATTTATATTTGTTGACCGGGAGTGTCCGACTGGACGTAGGTCCATTTTCAGCGGAGGCCCGGGGAGAAAAGCTCCACAGTTAAAATAAACAGACAGTAGTTACATTGGATTACATAGCGATTAACAATTTACATAGCAATTACTTACAACATATTTACAGATGAAGAACATAGTACACCAGTAGACAACTAGAATCTTTATCTGTGAAGTACATAACAGACATTAACAAATGTTAAAATAAGAAGTTCCTGCTGTATAAGTACTAGGCTTATGAGCATCTGAGCTTACTATAATCATATGCTATAATATGGTAATCAGACACATGGGGGAGTAGTCTTTATAGACCATACAGTAATCAGACACACAAGGGAATAGTCTCTGTAGATGATACAGTAATCAGACACTCAAGTGAGTAGTCTGTATAGACCATACAGTAATCAGACACACAAGGGAGTAATCTGTATACACCATACAATAATCAGACACATGAGGGACTAGTCTTTGTAGACCATACAGTAATCAGACACATGAGGGAGTAGTCTATATAGACCATACAGTAATTAGACACATGAGGGACTAGTCTATACAGACCATACAGTAATCAGATACACAAGGGACTAGTCTATATAGACTGCACGATAATCAGACACACAAGGGTGTACTCTATATAGACCATATGATAATCAGACACACAAGGGAATAGTCTATATAGACCATACAGTAATCAGACACATGAGAAAGTAGTCTATATAGATCATACAGTAATCAGACACATGAGGGACTAGTCTATACAGACCATACAGTAATCAGACACACAAGGGACTAGTCCATATAAACCATACAATGATCAGAGGGATGGTTATGGGGTGTATCATAAGACAACAGTAGGGCAGATAAGGGAATATAGATGAGGGGAACATATATGTAGTACTGTATTCACCATCAGAAGCAAAGAAATAATTAGGCAGTCATAAGAGTACTGTAACAGTAACGGGTGAACTCGTCAGGACCTTCTATAAATATGAAACTTGGAGGCACACATATTCTTGTTGTTAACCTTTAGTAATGTGAAATCTAAGAGAAACATGCACATATTTAACAATGGAAACAAAACACAGCTTTCCACACACTTTCAAATCACTATATGCCTCTGTGGACCATCCAATTAATGTTTCTATTCCTCCTAAATCTGTTGCACAAATATGCATGATAGCGTCTCAGATTTGAATAAATTAACCTAGACTACACCAGCATGCCTCCAAAACTATATAAGTTTACACCTATTGGCATGATGTGTATGCAAATTAGGTCAGGAGGCATAAATGTCTGTGAATCAGTTATTTTGCTGTTGGCGTCACTATACTTTTCTACAGTTTACCAGCACTATCAGGTACTGACCAATGCCTATGCTCACCTATGACATTTAAGGTCATGAGTTCAAACTGGAGACCTCTGTGTATGCAAGTCACACTACTTTGTAAGGAGCTGCTCTGCAGCAATCAAATTATAGGCATGAGTTACAAGTCAACAGCTTGTTCCTCATGAAAGTTACACCGTTTCAAGAAGAGATTCAAGATAAATGTCAGCTTGTGCTACAGTCTGCCAGAGAACACCTATGAAAGGGAGTAGGCTAATGCTTTATCTCCTTCATAGCCATTTCAGGGAGCTCATACTGTGCCTGTGTCATGGTGCTTTTAAAAAAGTAGATACTGGGTATAACCAGGCTGTGTAATTGTCCTCAGCTGCAGGCATTATCAGGACAGAGAAACAATATAGGCATTGATTTGATGACCAGCAGTACAGGAAACTTGAAGAACTCATGTACTGGAAATACTGTTTAGGTAGGAATACTCCAGAATGTGTAATAACTACTTTTTTCTTGTCTTCTGTCTATCTGGTGTGTTCCCTTTGTAAGCTGTGCCATATTCCATTTATATATCTTAATATGTATGCTGGGGGTTCACGCCTGCCTGCTGCATGAGGGTTTCACCTCACAGAGGGTTATGATGGGAATGGGTGTGCACTAGGGTTAAGCTCTAAGCACACTGCTGCTATGCTGGGGGTTCACGCCTGCCTGCTGCATGAGGGTTTCACCTCACAGAGGGTTATGATGGGAATGGGTGTGCACTAGGGTTAAGCTCTAAGCACACTGCTGCTATGCTGGGGGTTCACGCCTGCCTGCTGCATGAGTGTTTCACCTCACAGAGGGTTATGATGGGAATGGGTGTGCACTAGGGTTAAGCTCTAAGCACACTGCTGCTATGCTGGGGGTTCACGCCTGCCTGCTGCATGAGGGTTTCACCTCACAGAGGGTTATGATGGGAATGGGTGTGCACTAGGGTTAAGCTCTAAGCACACTGCTGCTATGCTGGGGGTTCACGCCTGCCTGCTGCATGAGTGTTTCACCTCACAGAGGGTTATGATGGGAATGGCTGTGCACTAGGGTTAAGCTCTAAGCACACTGCTGCTATGCTGGGGGTTCACGCCTGCCTGCTGCATGAGGGTTTCACCTCACAGAGGGTTATGATGGGAATGGGTGTGCACTAGGGTTAAGCTCTAAGCACACTGCTGCTCATACTGATGATGGACTACATTAACAAAGGTCAGAGGGGACAGCTCAACAAAGATGTAAAATGCAGATAATGTGGCATTACAGGTAGACTCTGAGCAAGAACTTCAGCAAAGGATAAGGGAATGAAAAGGAAAACTACAGGCACATGGGATGAACGTGAGAACAGTTAAGACAGTTGTAATGATAGCAAATGAGGGAAATTAGAAGAAACTGAAAATTGAGATAGAAGAAAAGATAGTGGAGCAGGTTAACAGCTTCAAATATCTGGAAGGTGTAGCTGAGGAGACGAGAGATCTGAATGAGGACGTCAAAGCTAGAATCAGAGGGGCTGCAGCCAACTGGCACAGAGTGCCAGGGGTAGTGTATGATAGAAGAATGCCAACAAAGCTGAAAAGTAAGATGTACAAAACAGTGCTACAACCAGTGGTACTGAATGGTACAGAAACTTGGGTGGTAAAGGCAGAGCAGCTGAAGCTATAGGTGATGGAGATGAAGTGCCTGAGATGGGTGGCAGGATGCACACTGTGGGAAAGACGAAGAAATGAGGACATCAGTGCAGAAGCCAGAGTAGCTCCAATTGCAGAGAAGGTCAAAGAGAACAGATTATGGTGGTATGTGCACACGTGCAGAAAAGCTGAAGACAATCTGGTGAAAAAGATTTGAGACATATTGGAAGAAGGCAAGAGGAAATGAGGGTGTTCAGCAAAGAGACTGATAGTCTGTGTGAGAGAAGATCTGCAACATTCAGGCATGGGTCTCAATGAAGGTAGAAGAGAGACATTGAATTAAAAGAGATGATGACAGTTAACGAAATAGCACAGCCCCATGTAGAAAATGGGAAAAATGGTTTTGATGATGATGATGATTATATGGCAATTAGAGACATTTTATGAACTCCCTCTGTAGTAGGAAAAAGAGAGCTATTGGCACTGTACAATACATCTGTTAGGCCTCATATCAAATTTTGTGCAGCTATCATTTTTTGCAAATATGACCAGTTTAAAAGACTGGAAAATGTGCAGAGGTACACTAGGCAAATTACAAAGGTAAAAAGGGCTGGATTACAAGCAAATATTGGAAATGTTGTCACTACACTTATTAAATTACAGACCAATAAGAGGTGACTTGACTTTAATTTACAAGTGTGTACACAACACCTCATTTGCAGCTAATATGGGCATTGACATTAATAATCAATGAGACTCATAGGACAGTATTAATAGTCTGGGACTTCACAATTGCATAAAAGACATGGTGAAGAGTGGCGCTACACAGATATGCAAATAAGGTCAGGAAAATGCATTTCTGATGACTACTAATATTTCTATAAACACTCACTTTTCACAAGAGTAAACAGTATAAAGTTCGTTGTTTCAAAATTGCAAATTACGTCACAAAATCATAAGTTGTATATGCAGTGGCATATCGCTGGCAAGCATGGCAAAGCACAGTCATGCTCAAAGGATTTTAGAAAAGCTGCAGAGTGTGCAGCAGCTAAGACAGTCTTTTTTTAAAAAAAGGGGTTATAACTTTTTATATAGGGGTATCCTGTTATGATCATTGTGATGGTTTCATTAAAGAATAGAAAGTAGGTGATGGGACAGACTGAAGAAAGAGGTGACAAAACAAAGAAGTGAACACACAAGGGAGACATCAAGAAGGTTTGTGCAGAAGGAGGTGGGAGAAGGTGGATATTATGTTTTTGTCTGGGATAGACCCCCATTTTTTTTCAATCTTTTTTAAAAGAGGGTGGTGTGAGTGGTAAATAGGGAAGAGGATGAAGGAGAAATGGTAAGGGAAGAATAGCTGAGGAAGTGCCAATTGGAATCTCAGACACAGACCCTCAAACGTCTACTGCCAGATGGTATTGCAGTGGAGGGCACCAATGTTAAGGAGGTAGGGGCCTGTGTTGGCACAGTGGTCAGCACCAACTGGGAGACTGTGTCTTCTACATGCTGAAGAGAGACTTCAACTGGCTTAATTCTCCAGTCTACTATCTCTACCAGTACATCCTCAACCAAACCCTGAAGCATGCTTTCCGTAAGGTTTGCTAGGCTGGCACATGATGAAGTGCCTGCAGGACTGGCACCTCCACCTGACTCTGTGAGGACTTCTATGGATTGGCAGAGGTGACCGGTCCTAAGCCTGGGAGGTAGAGGCCTGGTCTGCTCCTGAAGTATCTGAACCTGTATAAAATAAAAATGAGAGAAGAAAAACAAAAAAAGAAGAAAAAAAGAAAAAAATGCATAACCAAAATAAAAAAAGAGAAAAAAGGTGAGGAGAGACAAAGCACAATAAATGCACACAATGCTGTTTTAATACAATTTAACAAAGCTGTATTGCAATACTACATTAAAAAATCTTTGTTGAAATAAAACTTCTGCATGGGAAGTGCTTATGCTTACAGTTGGAGGTAGTGATTTGGTATTTGTTTCCTTACTTGGAAAGAATGTACGAGTAGTACTTATGCATACTTGTGATGAATTGAAATGGCAAGGGATTTTGTCTTTCTGAAGGACTGTATGTTTAAATTATGCACTTTATTTATTTATTTTATTTTATTTTACATTTGTTTACCGGAAACTTTAAATACAGAGTATACAGAACCCAAAAACAAACCAAAAAAAAAAGAAATCAGTAATTATTGCAGAATATCAAGTTAACATATATTAAGACATTTCTTTTGATCATTTAAGTCTTCATTTGTATTTCTTTCAGCTGTGAAGCTATAACATTGTCTCCAGGAGGACTACAGAAATAAATTTGTAAAGCATTGTTTTTCAATTTTCAACTAAAAAAAGTCTACGCAATCACAAAACTAGTAAAAAACAAGAAAAGGAGATGAGAACTAAAAACAGAAGAGCCGTTTATTAAAAATGTTAAGCACTTTTGTCAGTGAACTGTAGACTTCATCAGAACCGAAAAAACTAAATCAGTCCACCAACATACTATATATACACACCCTCATGCAAGGTAATTATGGCCAAAACCACGTGACTGCCTAATTGAAATCAATTGATTGATTCTAAACTTCTTAAAGACAAAATTCACCCTACACAATGTCATGAAAAAAACTGGCTTACTGCATACCCTAGGTAGATTACACATATTCAAGTAAAAAATGCCTACTCATGAATAAATAAGTTACTATTTTGCAAACCTTTTTAGCCCCAACAAGTAAACAAACATGTTTTAAAAAATATAAGATAATACAAAACATGAACTAAAAGGCACAGACAGAAATTATAATTGAAAATAAAGAGTGCAACCATCTGAAACCCCCATACATATATATTTTTGAATGTATGTTTTTATAATCAAACAATGAATACAGTACAAACACATTAATTCACTCCCAAAATTGATGGGGACACAATAAAAACACCAAAACTTATAAAAAGAAAACTGACTTCAATCTCAGAACACTGGCAATAGATGCCACCTCATTGATGCCCAGGTATTGTGTGGCATTGCATTTTAATTGCCACCTTAACTCTTTGTACTCCAATTTAAGGTCAACAGGACCACCCCTGGGTCCAAAGTCAACTTGGTCGATGGCAATAAATTTGAAATGAAGTAAGGGGTGGTTCAAAATGTGCTTTGCCAAGGCGTTGGACTCGTTCGACCTAGAAATGTCATGTGTATACTGATAAATCCTGTTTTTAAACCTGTTGATCAATATAAAAACAATCACATCCTTGGCATTTGGCCACATAAACCAGGGCCCTGCTATGGCAGTCAAATTTGTGAACCAGTCTAATCATGCCATAATTTTTAATAAAAATTTCAGTGCTCTCCAAAACATGTCTACATCGTGTACAACAGCTGCATTTTTTCATAACTCCTACACCACTACTTCTTGGGCTTCTGTCAATAAAACAGGCATCTTTTCTGTAAACAACCACTGGTTTACCCCCTACCTTATTGAGATAGTCTTGTTCCAACTCAAAAATAGCTCAGTTCCTACAAATTATGTCCTTAATACCCTGAAAATGAATGCTATAAGGTGAAACCAGGGCTTTATTATAATCACTAGTATTCATTCCCAAACCATTCTGTCAAATGAAAATGTGAACGTCATCCTTATCCAGGTAAAGGAAAGAAATGCACACTAACCCCCAGATTTATGAGGCCATTTATAGCATGCAGGATTAGTCTAAGAGCTATTTTTGGCAATATGGCCGACATGCGCTCCAGGAACGAGCTCCCGGGACGTGCACTTGAGCTCTTAGGCTAATCCTGCAGGGAGCGAGCTCCTGTATGCAAATTACCCTCATTTGCAGGTGAAAATCATGCAAATGAGGATAATCTGTGATCCTGGAAGCCGGCAGCTGTCAGTGCAGGACGAGTGCAGTCTGCAGAAATGTACTTGGTTAGTAACCGACTACATTTCTGCAAACTACAAAACGGAGATATGACAGCTCCAAATAAAGGCTGCATATTATTGAGGAAGCATGCCAATGGCTAAGTAAAAGGCCATTGGCATTGCAAGCTGTTAGAAAAAACAAAAAAACTTTAATTTTGTTTTGGCCGATCTCGGCTGTTTAAGCATAGGGCATCTGCGTGTAAACGGGATCGGGGGAAAATAACCTAAAATAAGCATTCTAACTAAAATCAGTATTCTGCCATGCAAGTCAATGGCAGGCATAAGACAACCTGGCCAGTGAATAATGGTTGCTAAGGGGAGAGGCTCAGTGTGGGATATGTAACTATGCATTAGCAGGCAATCCTATGCAAATGAGGGAAAGGTTAGTGAATCCCAGTTTTCCCCAGGGTGTGAGGCAGGTCCCAAGAGTGTAACACTATAAATAGCTGGGTGCAAAATTTGGATATAGGTGACATCATGGGGGTGTGTGTCAGGCATACTGTAAGTGGATTGGAGCCCTGTGGCATGGGATTGCTCCTAGCTTAGCACAGTTAAGCTAGGGGTGTGTCTAAACCTGCCGAGCACTCTTTACAAAGTGTAAGCGGGTGTGCTCGTCACACACCAGGTTTTACAGGAAAAAAAGGGAAATTAAACAAGGAAATAGCAGCTCTGTGCACATTTAAGCACTCTGTTTGAGCGGCCACACATGGGCTTAAACAGGGAGGCAATGGGAAGGGAAAACAGCAGTAGGAAGGTAATCAAGGAGAGCTAGCTTAGCTGGCAGGTGAAATGTATCAGAATCAGCCAATTACACAGACAGCAGACCCACACAGCCCAGAACACTACTATAAACTAAGCAAACACCCTCTGGTTTTTCCACACTCTACACAACTGGTGTATACTTTTGGGCAAATTTTAACAAACAAACCTACAAAATGAGAAGGGCTGCAGCAGGCAACATAGAACATCATGCGCAAGAGGTTGAAGGTGGTGAGGATGTGAATGCTGCCAAATAACCCACAGTGAGGAGACGGCGAAGAGTGTTCAGACCCAGGGTAACCTACCAGGGGCTACATCAGCTGGAGATAGTGGAGCACTATAGGGTGGACAGAGACCTCCTACAGCAAATTGTTGAGCTGTGCCGGCCACACCAAACTGGTCAAGGGGAACCCATCCCAGTGGATACCAAGGTATGTGTAGGCCTAGGTATACTATTCACAGGTACCTCCTAAAGTACAACTGGGGATACCATGGGGATCTCACAGGCATCCACATCCAGAGTATTCCACCAGTTCCTGGATGCCATGGCAGCACATGCCAGTGAACACGTATATTTCCTCAACACACATGAGGTGTTGACCAGCAATATACGTCTCTTCCACCAAACAGCAGAATACCCTGGGGTAGTGGGTGCTATAGACTGCACACACATATGCATCAAAGCACCACACGGTGAGCAAGGTAGGGCCTACATCAACCGCAGGGGCATCCCCTCCATCAACTGCCAGGTCGTATGTGATGCCCAGGGCATTATAATGAATGTATGTGCTGGCTGCCCTGGAAGCTATGAGGATTCACACATATGACATCTGACACAGCTGTACCACAGATTTGCCATGTGGACATCCCCTACAGTCACCTAGTGGGGGATGCTGGGTACCCACTGGAGCCGTGGCTGATGACACCCATCAGAAATGCACACACACCTGAACAACAACACCATAATGAGGCACACGCACAGGCCAGACATATAATAGAGCATGAGTTTGGGATGCTCAGGTCACGGTTCCGATGTCTGGACACATCCGGTGGAGCCTTGCAGTATTCACCAGCTACATGTACCCAAATTGTTATGGTATGTGTTATGCTACACAATATGATCCTGCAGAAACAGCTGCAGCAGGAACAGCATGGGGCAGAGCCACACAGCCCCCCACCAATGCCAAGGCCTGTACAGGCACAGAGTGACTCAGAGGAGGAACAACCTGAGCCTGCCCCAGTAGGCAGAAGGAGGCGTGCTCAGTATGCCCTGGCCTTGGCAAAGAGGCAACACATAGCATATGCACTGACACAGTAGGGACCCAGGGAATGAAACCTCTCTCTGACTCGCACAGACAGTAAAAGGGATGCCAAACATTACACTACCTGTGCTCAACCATGTATAGGGAGTGTACTATGTGCATCTGACATCGGCAGCCCACCAGCACCATCCTCAAGTTTGGCACACCCTCAGGGTGAATCAATCAACCTACCAATTGCCAAATGGAGTAGAATGTGTTGTTACCTGTAGCTATGGTATGGATGTGAGCATGCAAGGGAATTGGGTGGCTGAATGTTATGGCAGCAGACAGTAGGCACCCATAGTGGCATCATGACATCTGTAACCCATACTGGAGTCACCATAGTAGACAGTACTACACAAGGTAACAAAACCCACTGCAGGAAATGGGCTGAGCGACATGTGTGTCCATAAGACCTACACATGCCAGTCAGGAAGGTTCACATACCCAACAACAGTCTCAGCCAGCAGGACAAGTGTAGACAAACACAAACAAATGCTGTACTATGGCCTCTGAATGAGCCCTTTGGGTAACCCCTCCCCCAGGCCTACACAGACAGACTACAGCAGGCCAGGCAGTTGGATGTAAGTTGTGAAGGCTAGTAAGTCAGAAACTAATATGTAGGTAATTAAAGCTAAGATCTGTAGTACACTGGTATGTCTCTAGCCAGCACGATAGGTAAGACTACAGACTGAAATGGAGTACCTGACATACCAGTACAGTCCTAGCAAATGTGTACAAGTGTCAGGTGTGCCCCCCCATCCTATGTACACTTATAGTAACAGTTAGGTGAGCCCCCGCCCCACTCCATTGTGTAGAAACAGTCAGATGTCCTCCCTGCTATGCAGAAATGTAGCAACAATCAATGCCAAATGACCGATGGATACCCTGCAGACACAGCATGCTACCTGTCGGTGTACAACACAAAGGTTAGCACCGCAGTACAAATTAGCTGGACTTGATCCACACATGCAGTACAGATGGCCATACTGGGCATGCTCACACACTTAGAGGAATGAAGGCAATGTCAGTCAACAACATACTGAAGGGTCATACTGGGCATGCTCACACACGTAAACACATGAAGGCCATGTCTGCAAACACCAGTGGACCAGACAAATCTGGCAGTAGTGCAGACACATGTCAGTATGCATCACACCTGCCTTTCACACACAGTGGATAGGAATACAGACACATATGTAAGGACAACACACTATAATAAGCCAAAGGTAGATGGACATAGATGAGTGAAAGAGGGTGACCGTGACAAGGAGCCATCCGGGCCTGTCCCACCCAGCACACAGCCAAAGGGCCCCAAACACATGAGTTGCAGATGTCACTCACTGCAGATACTAGCCACCAGTATCTGTCAGCATGACAGACTATGTGGTGCACGTGCCAGCTGTGCAACATGACTGTACAAGGAAGTAGTCATCCAGTAGCTGTATACACGTACCTGTGACATATGACCCTGTTTGTGCCTGCATGTGGCATGTCAACCCCTACATGAATGGTTTATGACCCATGCACACACCACCCTCCCCATAGCAGCATTATGACAAGCCTGCTGAGGTCATCCAATGTGAAATACACCTTTGGGAGAGCTGTAGCTCAGTAATCTCCATGGCGCGTCCCATAACTGTGTACTGCTGTAGTGATAAGCTAGTTAGGTAGTAGTTCTAACCCCAGACTTGGCAATTGTGTGTGTGCCTGACTGTGTAGAGAGAAATGCTTTTTAGGCTACTCACACTCCATACAAATCAAATACTCAAGTTTGGCAAGGCTGCTGATGTCACTCACCTAGAAATACACCTCTGGGAAGGTTCTAGCCTAGTAATCTCTGTAGTGCATCCTGTAACTGTGTACTGCTGTAGTGTGATAAAGTAGGTAGGTAGGTGTTCTAACCCCAGACATGACAACTGTGTGTGTGGCTGACTGAGTAGAGAACAATGCTTTTTAGGCTACTCACACTCCATACAAATCATATACTCAACTTTGGCAAGGCTGCTGATGTCACTCACCTAGAAATACACCTCTGGCAAAATCATAACCCAGTAATCTCTGTAGCGTGTCCTGTAACTGTGTACTGCTGTAATGTGATAAAATAGTCAGGTAGGTGTTCTAACCCCAGACTTGAAAACTGTGTGTGTGTTTGTGTGTGAATCTCTGTGTGCGTGTGTCTGACTGAATAGAGAACAATGCTTTTTAGGCTACTCACACTCCGCACAATTCATATACTCAACTTTGGCAAGTCTGCTGATGTCACTCACCTAGAAATACACCTCTGGGAAGGTTGTAGCGTGTCCTGTAACTGTGTACTGCTGTAGTGTGAATTAGAACTGAGGTAGGGTTCCATCTCCACCCATGGCAGTTCTGGATGTTTTGTGTGTGTTCCAATGTCTGTGTATGGAGCAATGCATTAAAAGCTACTCACTCGCAGTACATTTCAAATGCCCTACTTTGGCAATCCTGCTGATGTCATTCATTGTGAAATACAACATTGTGGAAAAAGTTCTGTAGTAGTCCCTGTGGTGCGACCTATAACTGCTCCATGCTGTAGTGTGATATAGGCCTCGGTCAGGGATTCAATATCAACACATGTCAGTTGTGGATATTTTGTGTGTGTCTTTGTAGGGAGCAATGCATTTTAGGCTAGTCATTCGCAGTACAGTTGAAATGCCCTTCCTTGGTAATACTGCTGATGTCATTCAGTGTGAAATACACCTTTGGGGAAGAAGTACTTCAGTAATGTCTATGGTGTGTACCATAACTACATAGTGCTGTAGTGTAATAAATGAATTAGGAAGGGGTTCAACTCCCAGACATGACAGTTGTGTGTGTGTGTGTGTGTTTGTAACTTGTATCTTGTGTAGAGGTGGTTGCGAGTGTGTGACACCTGTGGGCAATGTGAAGAGGGTTTTGCTTATTTCTTTTATGGTAGCCCTACTAGATATCACAATGTCAACCATACAGGGATAACAGATGTAAACTAGCTGAGAGGCTGGGGTTCAAAGCCATACCCATACATGTGACATCAAGGCCAGCCAATCACAGTTAGCAACCCCACTATTACCCAGAGCACCCACTCAACCCATGTGTTATACGCACACACATACCTAGGCAACAGCCAATATGTGGGTAGTACACTGCATATTGGCCACTGATAGTAACTATGCAGTGATAGCAGTGGGCTACAGAGGGCATGCCACCCTGCCCATTTGTCCAATATGCACGTACATGCAGACAGTGCACCTCAACCATGTTCCCCAATGGACACCTGCACCACCTATGGTGTCTTCACATGTGACTTACAACAGACACACCATGCCTGACAACATGCCCTGTATGGACAGATGACACTGACATCAGGGAATGCTGTTAGCATGCTATCAATTTAGGTGCAGGGTAAACCTGCTGCCCATTAACTGTTCCTGCCACAGGTGGGCAAGACTGGCACATCTGATGATAATCTGTGTCCACAACATGGGCCAGACACCACAGGTACAGTAGCACATGTCACTGTACATGCATGTGGGAGGTGTGCACATCCCAGACACCATCCATGTCATGGACTAAGAAACACATACATGGCAAGTGATGCACAGCATTGGCCACACACAATACTCACCCAGGTGACTGGATGGGGGATGCAATACCCACCTGTGCGGGCAAATGCAGAAACTACAGGCCTGAGCCACAATGCAGACCATTGTTATGTGGCCTGATGCCAAGGTATACCCATCGCCTACCTTTGTACAGCCTGCTGGCACAGTTGACCACCACACACCCATGCAGACATGCACCCATGCATGTCAGAACTGGCACCTTGTGTGTTCGTGTGTGTGTTGTATGGTGCGTATGTCCACATCCACACTCACTACAACTCCCCAGGGCATACTGAAGCATGCTGTCTGATATCTGACACCTCCTTATACTCTTTGCCCATACGACCTCCCTATGACCCGTGTGATACATGTGATACCTGCGCATTGATGTGTTGTGGCAATACCACTAGAGATGAGTTGCACTCCTGGCCCTGCCAAGTGTGTCAATGTGTGTGTGTCCCTGTGTGAGTGTGCTTGTGTTGACGCTGGCACCTGTTCATGCAGACAGGCACGTGTACGTCACCTACCATATATCTACCGTATCCCTGTTGCAGATGTCACTCACCATCACATATATGTTCTGAGTGCTCCACAGTGGGTAAACATGTGGCATATCCAATAACAGCATCGAACTGTGATAGCACTTCATAGTTGTTGGGGGTTTGATACCCTGTGCTGGTAGGTGTGTAACACAAACATGCTTCAGTTTTACTCTCCCACTCTTCCCTGACATGTATTTGCCTCTGTCTGCCTCCCCCACCACCTCTCTGGTGGATGTGGAGCCCCACACCTGCTTGGCTTAGGCAGCAGCATGTGTTATTTAAGTGATGCTCATGATCAGCTGATGGCTTCTGCACGAATTGCAGCCCTCCCCTAGCTGATTGAATGTGGAACAGCTGTGGTAACATTCCCATAGCCAAATGCATGGAAACACACTCCAATACCTAGGAACACCATGGTGGTGTTGGCCCTTTTCAGTCACTGTGAGCAGGAACTAGATCTGTTTTTTGGCAAACAGCATCACAGATGGATTGGGGACTTACCTCTGACAACATGCACTGTGGAAACGGGCCAACACACAGGAGGGGGATGTGTCTGTCTTGACTACAGACTGTAAGTGCTGCTATACTGCAGTTGGAGTAATATTGGTTTAACAGGGTGTGTGTGGATATGGCTGTCCTACATGTTTTAATACTTGTCATGTCAGTGCTATGTTTATGAGGAATCCCCATCTGTAGGGTCATCTGCAGACTGGGCAGTGTGTGGTGCCTTGTGTTCCTTGTGTTACCCACAGAACACCTATCTCTCGACTGCAGAAGGTAGTGTGAGGATTGCAGTCAGTAGATGGTGGCAGCTGGGAGAGTTACTGATGCCATATCCCTCATAGAACATATGTTGCATCAAACCCTGTTACGACAGGTAATGTATGAGGTTATCACAGCGACATGTCAATATTGGCCATGTGTTTGTGCCTCCAGCCACAACTCTGTCAACCTTTGTACATATGTCATGCAGTAGGGGGTGCATATGTTCTGTACACCATATTCATTGACAGCATATCTGATAACAAGCCAGTGAGATATCAGACTGCTACACATGTTATGTATAGTAGGGGTCATATTTGAGGACATAACCTGAGCATTCTGTGGTTGTGTGTACAGTACTGAGGTATGTGTAAGCCTGGTAATTGTTGACAGTGTGTGTATAGTGCATATGTACCTTGGCCTGTGTAGCCACTGTGGTAGATGTCATTAATCTTGGTCCTGTTCTATCTGATGTTACATGATGCTCCACTGCATGTCACCCTATCAGCTTATATGTTTGTATGGGCGGACACACATATGTTCCAAACCACAGACAGCCATCAGATCACACTGTGCAGCGGCCCAGTATATGTAGGGTTGTTGTGTGAGTGGCCCATATGAGGATGGTGTACATCAGATAGTCCATATACTGTAATAGTACGCTAGCTTACCATATGTGGCTGTGGCTGTGTTCACATTGGTTGTGGTTATGCACTTTCACACAAGTGTCTGTTACTCTGTGATGTGACATACCTGTAGAGCCTGCTATCTATGCAGGTACATGTGTATTTCCACATAGGAGATGTAGCCCAGTGTTGGGTCAGTCTGCCTGTAGCCTGCACTGTGCTTTGTTACATGCCTAGCAGCTTACTGTACTTATCCAGTGAGATGCCATGTCCAGATACTTGCCAGATGTACTGCTGCCTGGCCACCATAATAGTCATGTATGTCAGACAAAGCAGTGGGATCCGGTTCAGATGTATGTCACTAACTAGTGGATAGTATGTGGCCATGACACCTCTGTACCAGCGGTTATTATGTGTCAGGACAGACAGAGGTGTATGAATGCATAACCTATGGGGGCAAATGTATACCAGTATGTACATATTATACCCATCTACATGGCTATTAACATCCACATTGACAGGCCTGGTCCACATGTCTTGCATGAAGGGGTTCTGTGTATACACCCAGACTGACCCAAGTGTGTCAGACTGTCCACATATATTGGCCATATCGCAGCTGTAGTCCTCAGGGGCGTTACTTGTGCTAGCAGTGGTACTGTACTATGCTGACCTTAGGATGTCTGTAAGTAGCCAATGGTGCACATGTTAACAGCAGATGTGGCCTCCCACACACACCATTTCTGTGAAGACAATTCCTATTACAGTAGCAATAGTCTACAAATATACCTGCACTACATACGTGACATCCCCTTGCACTGAGAGGTTGGGACTATTGGGGCGGAGGTAGGGCTCCACTCCATGTGCAGGTCATATGGTGAACATATATGTATAAATAAGTATACATATATCCATATAGATATGTACACATATACATATCTTGCTTACTGTATGACAACAGTTTTACACATATGTGCCTGTATTCCAGCCTCTGTCCTCCACCTACATACCAGGCTTTGTACATATGACATGCTGTCAGGGGTTGTTATAAAGTGGGCTGTGTGTATGTCATGCTGTCATTCCTGCCATCACTCCACTGCTGTCGTATCCCCCACACATACTGGGGGGTTGGGGCCATATATGTGTGGGTTTCACCTACACAATACATGTGTGCCCTAATGCACTCCAGAGGCCAGTGTATGTAACAGTGGTAATATGGCCCAGTATTAGTGAGTGTAGGGGGGGGTGCACCATGACTAACCTAGGCTGTTACAACATGTGTGGGTATCTGGGTAAGCTGTTTTAAGGTATCTGGATGTACTTTACCATACAATCCACTTTGGGTAAATGCAGGCCTACTGCCTCCTGCCATACGGGATGTTCTGTTTGTCAGTGTGATTGTGATGGTGTCAGGTATGCCTTGTTATGTGACAGATACATCCCATGGTGTCAGCTGGGGTCTGTACCACCTAGGGATTGTGTACAGAGTGTAGACAGAGGCTGCTGACCTATACATCTGCATTACGTACTGTTGATTGTCTGGTATGCTGTGGCCCAGTCTGTCATTACTAATGTACCACTTGAAGGCCTCGACCTGGACAGCAACATATGTCGACCTTTCCAGACTACTGTCATAGCATAACTGTTTCACAGTTGCATTACACTGTTCATATGGATGTCAGTGTCTAAACAGCTAAATGACATGGCATATACAACTGTCATAGTACACAAATAAAGCTTTCACATTCATTTCTGCACACCTGTGTGTGGTGTTGTACCCTTTGATATATCTGTGGGTATATGTTGCAGGCTATGAATGTCATTCATATGGGTGGCTCATACAGTTTCCAGTTGGTAAGGTGGTGACTGTAGGAATACTGGCTGTTCCATATTGTGTGCACGTACTACATATGTATATTACTGTACAAATCTCTGTGTGTGTATGTGTAGTTACATATATATTTATCTATATATCTATCTATATATATATATATATATATATATATATATATATATATATATATATATATCTACACATACCTGTATCTGCATATATGTGTATCATAGGAATGGCCATGTCGTGTCTGGTCCTGGTTATGGGATCTGCACCACTTGGTACTGTATTACAGGGAGGTCATGCTTGGCTGGGGGGGATATACCTATTCGTACCAGACATATAGTGTATGGGACCTCTCAACCCCATTAATGTTGCATGAGGACATATATGTTTTGTTACCTCCCCATTATCTACAGATGTATGTCCGTATATACCTATATATATATATATATATATATATATATATATATATATATATATATATATATATATATATATAGATATAGATCTGACATATATATATATATATATATATATATATATATATATATATATATATATATATATATATTATCTGCCGTATATATTTAAACATGTAGATGTGGACATTTTTATCTATAGATGTAGGCATTTGCATGTTTGATATTGTTTTAGATATATATATATATATATATATATATATATAGATAGATAGATATACATATATCAATATGTTGTAACTGTTTAGACATTAATATATTTACTCACACACATACATCTACATGTTGGAATACATTGTCTGTACTGTTGAATGACTGGGCTGGATGATATGCTTGTGAATACATCAAGTATATGCATATCTGAGATGGCTTAGTGGTGAATCACTTTGGCTATGGTGTGCAGAGCCCTGGGTTTGTTCCTAGCAGCGGCTGCTTATTTTTCTGGCTAGGCAGAACAAGGGCCGTTGGATATAGTGTGATTAAGGTACTTTTGAGCAGTTGTAAGCTGGTTTGCACAGAGTAAGCACTGCCTACACAGGTTAAGCAATTTAGAAGCTTACTGGGTATAGGACACTGTAACTGGAAATTAGCAGTGCTTACCTCCACACAAACCCATGCACATGGCCTTAAACTCGCTTACTAGTGCTGACATATGCTTACTACTGCTTCTTGCTGCTTAACCTAACTAATGCTTTATGCATAATGATACTGACACCTCACATATGCATTTCCTGCAGTACTCCAGGTTTTATATATATATATATATATATATATATATATATATATATGTTCTTTCATGGCAGCAGTACTCCAGTTCATATATATATATATATATATATATATATATATATATATATATATATATATGTTATTCCATGGGTTATGCAACATACTTATAACTCATAACGTGCTTTGCCATGGGAAATGGTATGTCTCAGTTACCTTCCTGTCCCCCCCCTTTCACTCTTGCATCCATAGGGCGGTCCTATTAGAATGGGTCCGTCCAACCCTGGCACGCCTCAGCCCATAATGTCTTACCCATCATTCCCTCCAACCCCTCCCTCCTCCACATCAATCACCCTTCCTACAGGTTCCGTCCGAATCTCACCACACCACTACACATTGCCCACTCTCCAGTTCTCGGGACCCATCATGTAAGTTGTATTACCCTATGGATCTTCAGGGGTTCCCACACATTCAGTCCGTGAACATATGTATCCTTCTTTGCTTACCTGTGAGGCATGGTATGTTACCCAAGGACTCTTTTTAGCAGAATTTGTGGGGTCGTCCCGCTTGGGATGAACATGCATTTGTTTAAGATTAGACTTTGCAGGTTGACTTTGCAGTATCCTGCCAGTAGTCTGGGTAGCAGTGCTATGCAATGCTTAGTGGTGCTTAATATTTGTTTTGCATGATATTTGTCTTTTAGCATTGATGTCTTTTTCATTACATGCTACATATGTGTCTTATATCCTTGATTCATGTGTACGTAAGCTGTATGGGATCCTGGAATCTTCAACACTTTATTGCAATAACACCTCACATCTGCCCTTACTGCAGTACTCCAATTCACATATTATTGTTCTGTGGCAGGTTATACAACATCACACTGTACATATTTTCATTTCACATGTTCAGTTTGATTTTCCTATGGAGAGGATTTGTTTGTTGACACCTCACTCTTATGCATTGCTATGATGGCTTAGTGGTTAGCAGCTGTGACTATAGTGTAGAGGGTCCTGGGTTTGAGCCTTGCAGAGGCTGTTTATTTTGTTGCTGGGCAGTACACGTGCTGTTGGGTACAGAGTGATTAAGGCACTTTAAAGCAGTTGTAAGTGGGTTTGCATGGGTGTGCGCAGAGGTAAACACTGCTAACCTCCGGTTACAGTTTCTTACACTCAGTTAGCTTCTGCATTGCTTAATCTGTATGGGCAATGCTTACCCCCACACAAATGCACTTAAACATGCTTACTAGTGCTTATATATGCTTATTACTGCTTATTTATGCTTAAACCTGCTTACTAGTGCCTTATTCATTATGACACTGACACTTCGCATGTGCATTTAATGCAGTACTCCAGGTCACATTTAAATTTTATTATGTAGGTTATACAGCGAAAGGATGTAAAAATATGCTCATATACAGATTTCACATGGATAATAATATGTGCTGTAGTGGGACTCAAACCAGGAATGCCTGTTCATTAGGTGGATGCTCTAACAACTACACTATTGCTGTGCTGCTTCATTTGCATATATATTCCTTGTTATCCTCTTCAGCCATTTCAGCTGCTTTACTCATAGCTAAGCGACAGGCAAACCCACACACCTATGGTTAGCTGTACTCGGGGTTTTAAAGAAAATAACTACTAGAGTTTCTTCGTTTTATTTAAGTGTACTGTTGCTGTTGAACACATGGGGAATGGTGGGGATATGCGGACACTTATGAGCGGTCTTGCTCTTAATTTACACATTCTTCTGTTCTACTTTGCAGGTGTGTGTTTATTCTGAGAGCTCTGCTTTCAGACACACCCCCTGCACTCGTCTACACTCCGAGTAGCATTAGAAGTTCAGGCAGCGCACCTTCATTAATATACATGGTGCGCTGCCATCTTCCTCTTAAACTGCCGCTTCCGTGCAGGACTAGTTTAGTCCTGCACAGAAGATTAGTCATTCCGGGGGTAAGTCTCTTATGTTTTACCTCATCGACAATCAGATCAAGAAATTCTTTGGGATAACCCCTCTTGAAAAACATTTCCTTTAATAAATCACTTTCAACCTGATATGTTTGATCTACACTAATCATATGGGCAAGACGAACACATTGGCCTTTCACCAGGGATCTCTTTTGATGTATTGGGTGATAGTTATGAAAATGGAGAAAAGAATTAGAGTACATAGGTTTCCTATACAAGGAAGACACAAAGCTCTTGTTAGATCTATCTTTGGAAAGTAAAACTTCCAAGTAGTATACCCTGTCTTCACTGATTTCCATGGTAAACTTAAGGAATTCAGTACTAGAATTCATAAACTCAAAAAAAAATGGTCTAACTGTTGCCTAGTTCCACTCCCAAAAAATTATGATGTCATCCAAATATCGCCCATAGAAAGACCAATGCTTAGAGAATTCAGAGGCAAAAATAGTACTGGTTTACCATTGCAATAAAACAACGTTAGGAAAAATGGGGGTGCACACGGCCCCCATCGCAACACCCCTCCTCTGTCTGAAAAACTGATTCCATCAGGGTCCTGAACATCAAAATCCTATCACGGTCAAACCCAGAATTAGCACAAAGGAAATTATAAAACATCTCTAGCCCGTCATAGTGGGGAATAACTGTAAAAAGTTCCTGAACATGAATGGTGATGAAAATTAAGTCATCAGAATAAAATTTATTTGACACTTTGGACAAAAAGTCCCAGGAATCCTTGAACAGATGTTTAAAATTTACGAGGATCCCTTTAAGATGAAAGTCTATGCATTTGGCCAGGGGGAAGATTTTTGAGGCCTTGGCATCAACAATGGATCGTAGGGGAGGGTCCATGATATCTCTGTGAATTTTAGGGATGCCAATGATAGTAGGGATACGGGGGGGGGGGGGATTCTAAGCTCAAAAACAGGCTGACAACTCGACACTGTAAAAATCGACTGCCAATCATAAATGGACCAGTGCTCCTCTGTGGCGACCCCTAACCAGGAAAAGACATTAATTTACTTTTACTGAAGTAAAACAGCATGTTCTCTGAAAACTTATGTGCTGATCATTCTCTTAGCAAAGTAACCCCCACTCCCATCCCCCTCCATGCATTCTAACTAGGGTGGTGTGTCATTTCAGCCATGTTGTAAGTGCAGCTAGAAATACTTATAAATAAGCAACTAAGTTAAGAAATTGTTTTTAGTTAATTTGTGTATCCATCACAAAACTGTCTTCATGTAATATATTTCTGTAACAACTTTTCCCCCACAATGGTAAGCAATTATAAATCTGTAACTGCAGCTTTTATTTCATAACTTTATTATATGCAGTCAGCATTACTGATACATGAACAGTAGTAAAAAATAGATGCAGTTACCTATACAAATTATTATCTTAATACTGTTAACTGACATTTCTATTTATTACTGTAAACTGTTAATACATTACAATTCCTTTCTTCTAAATGTGAATGTCTGAGTACAGATATGCTGCTCCTTTTTTACAAATTTCATAATATCCGTACGAGTAAATATTTTCAGGTACAAAGTCTGAGTCTCTAAATACATGTAGTTATGTATATATATATATATATATATATATATATATATATATATATATATGGTTCTACCTGATGCGACGGCGCAGAAGACCGACGACGCCCGACCAGACAGAAGATGCAGAGAGAAGACCGTAGCCGAATCCTTTGAGTGAAAGAACATCGACAAAGCAGAAGACCGACCCGGGTAATAACCTGGCCGCCGATGCCGAGACATGGGGGAAGGGTGTGTGCTGTGGTATGTGTGGGTGGACGTTAGGGTCTCTTGAGCAGAGTGTGTGGAGAGGTGGGATGGGGGGGATTAGGGGGGGGAGTTAAGTGAGTTAGGGTTAGGGAGGCGAGGGGGGTGGGTTAGAGTTTGGGGTGGGGAGGGGATATGGAGGGGTTAGGTAGAGTAGTTAGGGGGAGGCGATACGATAGGGGTTAGGAGAGTTAGGGTAGGGGAAGCGATAGGGGCGGGTTAAGTGAGTTAGGGTTAGGGGCGGGGTAGGTAAGTGTGCGATAGTGTGGACCTTAGGGGTTAGGAGGTAAAAAGTTTTAGTGTGGGCTTATGGGATTTTGGTGTGCTTGTGTTGTGTGTGGTTTGTGGAATGGGGATGTGGGGTACGGGTTATTTTTTAGATTTGGTTATTATGTGTGGTTTTGTTTATTATGGATGTTTATGTATGTGGTGTCGGTGATGTGGTTGTCGGTGTTGTGTGGTTTCGACTATGTCAGGTAGAACCATATATATATATATAAAAACAAAAAGAACTCTGCGTAATCACCATGTTGAGGTTAATAGCGCAATTCAATAGTATGAATTAAAAATGTACAAAACACATATAAAATCAGAAGAATAAAAGATAAGCACTTTAAGGTAATGCACCCTTCATCAGATCTAATAACAAACAGAATTCCTTTCTATTTAAATAGACACATATCCAATCAATTTTATGGTAAAATGCGCACCAAGAAATCAAAATTAGAATATTACAATGTTCATTAAATGTAATAGGATCAATTAACCAATCATCATTTACTATTTCTAACATTACCCAATCATAGTTAACAATACTGTCTAGAAAAATAGTACTGAAAACATTTTGTCCACTGGCTGCCATACAAAAGCCTGTGGACACTACTGGTTAAAATCCCCCAAAAAAGTGCATTCATTGGTGGACTGTGTGCAAATAAAAACCTTATACTCTAAATTCCTGCCAATCACAGCCTGTCTGTTTTTTTTTTTTTTTTGTTATGGACAGCTGTACACAGAAAAACTGCAAACCCCTCAATTGGAATTGCCTTCAATAGAAAACATAAAAAAATATTTCTTATAAAAAATTTTTGTAGGTACAATATGCAAAGTATATTATTGTAAATGCCTATCAATACTCATTCAAAATAAAAATATCAGAAACGATGGCAGATCTACTCATATAAAAAAAAATCAGTCACATTCTATCTTTGCATAAACATATCCATCAAGTTATGTATCCAAACCCACAGTGGTGTTCTCAAAACACTAAAACAAGAAGCAATTCAAGAATACTAAGTGGGAAGCATAGCACATTAACTGCATCATGCCAGTATTACAAAAACATTAACTACATCATAATAACACTGAAGCGCTCATTGTTGAATGATATACTAACTTCTTCTTCTCTTTCAGCTGTTCCCATTAGAGGTCGCCACGGCGGATCATGTGTTTCCATTTCTTCCTGTCCTCTGCATAATGCTCTGTCACACCAACCGCCTGCATGTCCTCTCTCACCACATCCATAAACCTTATCTTAGGCCTTCCTCTTTTCCTCTTACCTGGCAGCTCCATCCTTAGCATCCTTTTCTCAATATACCCATCATCCCTCCTCAGCACATGTCAAAACCAACACAATCTCACCTCTCTGACTTTGTTTCCAAAGCGCCCAACCTGAGCTGACCCTCTAATATACTGATTCCTAATCCTGTCCATGTTTGTCACACCCACTGCAAATCTTAACATCTTTAACTCAGCCACTTCCAGCTCTGACTCCTGCCTTTTTGTGAATGCCACCGTCTCCAACCCATACAACATTACTGGTCTTGCTACCCTCTTGTAGACCTTCCCTTTCACTCTTACTGGTACCCATCTGTCACAAATCACTCCTGACACTCTTCTCCACCCATTCCATCCTGCCTGTACTCTCTTCTTCACCTCTCTTCCACACTCACCATTACTCTGAACTGTTGATCCCAAGTACTTAAACTCATCCACCTTCGCCAACTCTACTCCCTGCATCCTAACCATTCCTCTATCCTCCCTCTCATTCACACACACATAGTCTGCCTTAGTCCTGCTGACCTTCATTCCTCTCCTCTCTAGAGCATATCTCCACCTCTCCAGGGTCTCCTCCACCTGGTCCCTACTCTCACTACAGATCACAATGTCATCTGCAAATATCATAGTACATGGGGCCTCCTGTCTGATCTCATCTGTCAACCTGTCCATCACCATTGCAAATAAGAAAGGGCTCAGAGCTGATCCTTGATGTAATTTCACCTCCAACTTAAACAAATATGTCACTCCCACTGCAGACTTCACCACTGTCACACTACCCTCATACATATCCTGTACCACTCTTACATACTTCTCTGCCACTCTTGACTTCCTCATACAATACCACAACTCCTCTCTAGGCACCCTATCATATGCTTTCTCCAAGTCCACAAAGACACAGTGCAACTCCTTCTGACCTTCCCTATATTTCTCCATCAACAGTCTCAGAGCAAACATTGCATCTGTAGTGCTCTTTCCCAGCATGAAACCATGCTGCTGATCACTAATCATCACCTCCCTTCTTAATCTAGCTTCTACTACTCTTTCTCATAACCTCATGCTGTGACTGATCAGTGTTATCCCTCTGTAGTTACTACAACTCTGCACATCACACTTATTCTTACAAATAGGTACCAAAACACTTATTCTCCACTCCTCAGGCATCCTCTGACTTTCAAAGATTTCTGTAAACAATCTGGTTAAGAACTCCACTGGCATTTCTCCGAAGCATCTCCATGCTTCCACTGGTACGTCATCTGGACCAATAGCCTTTCCATTCTTCATCCTCTTCATAGCTGTCTGTACTTCCTCCTTGCTAATCTGTTTCACTTCCTGATTCACTATCCCCACATCATCCAAACTTCTCTCTCTCTCATTCTCTTCATTCATCATCCCCTCAAAGTACTCTTTCCATCTGCTCAACACACTCTCCTCACTTGTGAGTACGTTTCCCTCACTATCCTTTATCACCCTTACCTGCTGCACATCTTTCCCAGCTCGGTCCCTCTGTCTAGCCAATCAGTACAGGTCCTGTTCTTCCTCTTTAGTGTCCAACCTTTCATGCAACTCTCCATATGCCTTATCCTTAGCGTTCACCACCTCTCTCTTTGCCATGTTCCTCATCTCCTTATACTCCTGTCTACTTTTTCATCTCTTTGACAATCCCACTTCTTCGCCAGCCTCTTCCTTTGTATACTCTCCTGTACTTCCTCATTCCACCACCAGGTCTCCTTGTCTTCCTTCCTCTGTCCAGATGTCACAACAAGCACCTTTCTAGCTGTCTCCCTTACCATCTCTACTCTAGTTACCCAGCTATTCGGTAACTCTTCACTGCCCTCCAGTGCCTGTTTTAACTCTTCCCTGAACTCCACCTCACAATCAACCTTTTTCAACTTCCACCATTTGATCCTTGGCACTGCTCTCACACTTGTCCTCCTCTTCTTTATCACCAACATCATCCTACAGACCACCATTATATGCTGCCTAACTACACTTTCTCCTGTCACCACTTTACAGTCTCCAGTCTCTTTCAGACTGGCCCTCCTGCATAGGATATAATCCACCTGTGTGCATCTTCCTCCACTCTTGTATGTGACCCTGTGCTCCTCCCTCTTGTTAAAATATGTATTCACCACAGCCATGTACATCCTTTTCGCAAAATCCACTACCATCTGACCTTCTGCATTCCTCTCCTTAACACCATACTTGCCCATCACTTCCTCATCCCCTCTGTTCCCTTCACCAACATGCCCATTGAAATCCGCTCCAATCACCACTCTCTCACCCTTGGGTGCACTCACCAGCACTTCATCCAACTCACTCCAAAATTTTTATTTCTCATCCATCGCACACCCAACTTGCGGAGCATATGCACTAACAACATTCATCATTACACCATCAATTTCCAGCTTCATAAACATCACTCTGTCCGACACTCTTTTCACCTCCAAAACACTCTTGGCATACTGTTCCTTCAGGATAATCCCTACCCCATTTTTCTTCCATTCACACCATGATAGAACAATTTGAACCCACCTCCTATACACCTGGCCTTACTCCCCTTCCATCTGGTCTCTTGCACACACAATATATCAACCTTCCTTCTCTCCATCATATCAGCCAACTCTCTCCCTATACCAGTCATACTGCCAACATTCAAAGTTCCTACCCTCATTACTACACTCCCAACCTTCCTCCTCTCTTTCTGCTTTCGGGCATGCCTCCCCCCTCTTCTTCTCCTTCTTCTCCTTCGGCCAACAGTAGCCCAATTTCTGTCAGTACCCTGTTAGCTAACAGTACTGGTGGCAGTCGTTGTTAACCCGGGCCTCGACCGATCCCATATGGAAATTTGTATTGTTGTCCGCATAAGTTATTTGGCAGAGGTTTTTCATCGGATGCCCTTCCTGATGTAACCCTCCTCATTTATTCGGGCTTGGGACCGGCACGAAGAATAGACAGTAATTGCAGTCAGAGGTAGTCTCATTAATTGATATTCTGTTACTGCCTATTTAAGTGGTACATTTTGGAATATTTTCTGCTAAAAACCTGAGCTTTGGCTGGCTAAGATCTAGCTGTATTCAACTGGATGTATAAGAGAATTAAGTACCTTTTATCTATACGTTTTTCAAATAATACAGCATTTTAATTGATTTATTTGTGTTGCATTGAATATTAACTGAAATGGAAGTTTTGAGTCTGTTTTTTCAGTTCCTGTTTGCTAGATTTTATAGCCCGTTAGAATTACTGCATAGAAACTAACTGCAGTAGGGAGTAGTCTCATTCATTTATCTTCTGTTACTGCCTATTTAATTGGTACATTTTGGAATATTTTCTGCTTAAAACCTGAGCTTTTGCCGGCTAAGATCAAGCTGTATTCAACTGGACGTATAAGAGAATTTAAGTATCTTTATCTGCACCTTTTTCAAATAATACAGCATTTTAATTGATTTATTTGTGTTGCATTGAATATTAACTGAACTGGAAGTTTTGACTCTGTTTTTTCAGTTAGTGCTTGCTAGATTGTATTGCCTGTTAGAATTCCTGCATAGACAGTAATTGCAGTCAGGTGTAGTCTCATTCATTGATATTCTGTTACTGCCTATTTAATTGGTACATTTTGGAATATTTTCTGCTTAAAACCTGAGCTTTGTCCGGCTAAGATCTAGTTGTATTCAACTGGACGTATAAGAGAATTAAGTACCTTTTATCTTCACTTTTTTCAAATAATACAGCATTTTAATTGATTTATTTGTGTTGCATTGAATATTAACTGAACTGGAAGTTTTGAGCCTGTTTTTTCAGTTAGTTCCCCACCCACCCTCCCTGGTTTTGTTTTGGTGTTAATCTTGGTGGCTTTGAAACTGCCCGCCCCTCTTGTGAATTTGTGTTTGGATACTCCTTCTGGGCCCATCTCATTTGCTCACTCACCTGAGTGCAGTGAGATCATATTCTGATTTCAGGCACTAATACTGTGTACAAAGAGAGCATCTGGGAAAGAAAAAAAAATAAGCTTGTTTCCTGCCTTTCCTGTAAGTGGTCTGGACTGTTTCTAGGCTTCTGAGCCCCCAAGCCTTTCTGTGTTGGAGGGAAGCCTTCTAGCTTAATTTTGTTTCTTAGAACTAGCCAGTTTTCTAGTTTCAGCACTCAAATCTGTTTCTTTGAACTCAGCACTTGTTCAGAACTCATTGTAAGCACTAAATACATTGCAAATTACTACAGCACTCAACTTTCCTCACTTGTCTAGAGGAAAGCAATTTTTAGTACTTAATAAAGAAGCACCTATCCAGGCATGTCTAAGGGTCAGCTCCCGGTGATTTCTCCTATCTTCCTGATGAATCTGGGCATCTTGGGGCAATGCAGCAATTGCCTCATGTACACAGACAACCCTCTCCTCCTACCACCCAACACTACAACCTGTGAGAGATGCACTTATATAGCCAGACTGGAAGCAAAGCTCTCTTCACCCAAGACTGGACTAGACAGTCAAGGGGAGAAGGTAAACACTTGCACCACACAACACATAGTCCCTCAAAACCTACACCACCAAAACACACACATAGAAACACAAAACACACACTTACATTCATGGAGGCTTTCAATAAAAACCTGCCCAAGCATCAACGACCTTCAAAGCAGAAATGCAAGCAAACTCCAGCCCCCAACACAACACAAATGACACATAGCCCACAAACTCAGTGTGCCACTCAACCACAGCCCATAAGGCATAACAACGTACCCAACACTCTAATCATAGGTGACTCTATAGTCAGGCACACTGATGTTCCACTCACCAGGCTAAACAAGGAGAAAGTTACTGTCAGCTGCCTGTCAATTGCCAGGATCCACCACATAATGCATGCACTCAGGCCACTCCACAACAAGTACAAATATGACACTGTTATTGTCCATGTTGGTGTGAATGACCTGAGATGTACCTCCCTGGACTACATGAAAAGAAACATGGAGGAGCTCTCCGATCTTGTAGCCCAGGCAGGTATGACCCTAGCCCTGAGTAGCATCCTGTCATCACCCAGAATGATACCACAGTACAAGGGCAAAATGATTGACTTCAACAATTGTCTAAGCTTCTGGTGTCATTCTAAGGGGATCCAGTATTTGTCTGCCTGGGACGACATGATAGACAGACCACGATGCTTTGCCAGAGATGGCCTGCACCTGTCACCCTTGGGATACCGGATACTGGCTAAGGCTCTTGCCACCCCTATAGTGCCATTTTTAGGCAAGGTTCAAATGACAAATTCACCACCATAACAGGTACAAGCAAGCAAAATCTGAGGGTAATGCTACTCAATGCTAGAAGTCTAAACCTCAAAATGCACTCACCCGAGGCACTCCTTAAAATGGAGAACATCGACTGCACAGTGACAGAGACCTGGTTCAAAGCTCCAAAGAGCACCCCTGCATTACCGGGCTATAATTCATACCACACCTTTCTGCCACCTAACCCGGAACGAAGCACTAAAGGTGGAGGCGTGTCCATATTCATTAAGGATCTCCACACCTCCAGGCTAGTTGCACAGCATAATGCATCCGAGATTATCCAAGTGCAACTAACTCTGAGTAAGAACGCAATCCAAATTGTAGCTTGCTACAGACCCCCCACCATGCCCCAGGATTCCCACTCCTCATTTCTTGATACACTGGAAAGTATTAGCATACAACCCAACACCCTAATAATGGGCGATTTCAACTACCCCACCATTAACTGGGAAAACTACTCATGTACCAACTCTTTTGCTCAACGTTTTCTGGAATTCATAAATTCCAACGGCTTGGATCAACTTATTCACACCCCCACCAGGGGCAGCAATATCCTAGACCTGGTCATTACCAACATGGGCAACCGGTGTTCCACACCAGTGGTCAATTCCTCGTTGGTCAGATCCGACTACAAGCTAATCACCCTAGACATCCACATCCTGCCCCCACCCCCAATTAGGGAAGCCACCGTAAAAAACTTCTCCAAAGCCAACTTCACACTTCTTAAGACAGAAGTGGCAAACTTCATGACACCCATGCAGACTGACAATAGAGGTACTACTGCTGAATCCTACATAAATGCACTTTATAAGCACTTACAGGAGTGCATGGATCATCCTATCCCTAATAGACCCAAGATGCTATCCTCCAAAAAAATAAAGCCAATCTGGTGGTCCTCTGCCATAAACAAACTCTACAACAGAAGAAAGAAGCTGTTGCAAAAAAGAGTAAAATCCCATGACTGGAGGAACTCCCTGGTCAACCTCAGTGGGAAGCTGAGATCCCTCATAAAATCCTCTAAAGCTAGTTACGAAAACAAAATTGCCACTGACTCTAAAGACAACCACAAAGCATTCTACAGCTATGTCAAGAATCTCAATTGCAACACTCAGATCTGCTCTGAGTTACAGCACAATGGCACTAAATATTCAGAACCAACTGATATTGCAAACATCCTGGCAGATAGGTTCAGTGCTAACTTTACCCCCCCCCTCACCCCCTAGAGGGCCCATCTCTATACTGGAAGAATGCAAAGTTCCAGTAATCACGGCTGCACAGGTAAAAAACACACTCTCCAAAGCCAAGAACACAGCATCCATGGGACCTGACAATATCCCAGGCTGCATTCTACATGAACTACAGAATGAACTGGCACCCTACCTAAGTACCGTGTTCAATTATAGCCTCACCTCAGGCTTTGTGCCCACTGAATGACGTACCGCAATGGTTATCTCACTCCACAAAGGGGGAGCCATGATGGACCCCGGGAACTACTGCCCTATTAGCCTGACGAGCCTGGTCTGCAAGGCCATGGAATGTATCATCATGGAACTCATAAACAAAGACATTGGTAATCTCCAAACTCTGGACCCTACCCAGTTCGGGTTTGTAAAAGGCAGATCATGTCTCCTAAACCTGAATGACTTCTTTGAAGCAGTCACCAAAGCCATACACCATCCCCCACTCTGGAATTATAGATAAGCTCACTAAACTAGGTATAAATCCCTATGTCACAAGATGGGTTGCCAACTGGCTCATAGACAGAACCCACACTGTGAAAGTAGCAGACTCCAAATCAGACTTTAGACCGGTGACAAGTTGAGTACCACAGGGTTCAGTCCTGGGTCCTTTCCTGTTTGGTATCTACTTCTCTGAAGTACAGGCTAACACAGAAGGCCTTTGGCTAACAAAGTTTGCAGATGACTGCAAACTAGGAGCCATAATCGAAACTCCTAACGATGTGGACATACTACAAAAGGGCCTCACTGAGACAGATGCCTGGTGTCAAAGCCATGGCCTAAAGCTCAATGCCAAAAAGTGTATTGTCATCCCCTTTGGTAAAAACTCTGTACCCATGAACTACCACATAAGTGGTAGTCTACTTAATGCTGAAAGTGTGATAAGAGACCTTGGGACACAGGTGGACAGTAGTCTCTCCTTTGATAATCACATCACCACAGTGGTCAGAAAATCCTTCTATGTGGCTCAACTCATCACAAAAGGTTTCTCATCCAGAAAAAAATAGGTCATTGTTCCCCTCTACTCATCACTCATTAGATCCATTATAGAGTACAATGCCCCTTTTGGTATGTACCTCACAAGACATCTACAACAACTGGAAGGGCCACAGAAATACCTCAGAAAGAGGATTACTGGCCTCAAACAGATGCCCTATGCAGACTATCTCAAAAAACTCCAGCTTTACTCCATCGCATATCGCCTACTCAGAGGCGATCTCTGCCTAACATACAAAGCTATGTCAAACCCAAAGTAGTTGGACATGCTCCACTTAAAGAAATCCCAATCCGTCCAAGCTACATGCTCTAGGGACCTAAACCTTGTCACCACAATAAACAGAACATGCTGGAGGGATAGATTCCTGTCCCAGAGACTTCTCATACTCTGGAACAGATCACCTATCTATGTCAAACAAAGCTCCTCATTAGCACTCTTCAAGAAAAATCTTGATGATTGAATGGGAAATAGGAAATTCACCCTAGGGATCACTTCTGTGGCTCTGCTCGACAGGGGCACAGGAAAATAATTTTCTTGGGTGGCGAAAGCCAGGGTACCTTTTTGGCTAGGCTTATATAGGCCCTAGGGCTAATAGCCTAGTACCTACTTATGAACCTATGAATGATATACTAATTACTATCACAAATTCTATGATTATTATTGGTTAAAATCGCAAAGGTAGTACAGCCATTGGTGTATAAAGTACAAATTGACACTAGGTATTCTGAAAACCCACTAATCAACATCAAACTATTTTGTAGACTGAATATGCTTATGTAGCAAAACAAAAGTAAAAAATAACCATTATTTCATTAAATTGTAAAATATACAGAACATAATATTTGTATTTGCAATACTACTGTGTCTTCTTTGGCAGTCGAATGAGCTTAGTTTTTGGATCTTATATATATATATATATATATATATATATATATATATATATATATAAATATATATATATGGACACACACACACACACACACACACACACACACACACACACATGTATATATGAAAATTTTACTTACTGTAGAACTCTGACCTTCTCACCATAACCTGGTCAAAGCACTCGGTCAGCTGGTCAGCACTATACTTCTGCATATCATCATACCAGTGACAGCACTGCTAACCAGAATGGGTTATAAATGTCAGGGTTGACTGGTTGTCACTCAACTCCAAACCCTTTTTTGATAACATGGGCATTGCCATTGATACTATTGGCACATTTGGTGCAACCAAAACTGCTTTGCCACATACTGATTTTTCTTAAAGGAAAACACTTACCTATTCTTTCCATGCATGTGTCATAAATTATCATCATTAACGCTTATTGATAAAAGTAATTTTTTAATCTAACAGCAGTATGTATCGTAGTGAAATGGGTCATTTTGTTTTTTAAATTAAGGTGTGGGAAAATAAATGTTGACATTAATGTGAAAACTTATTTTTTGAGTTTATAATATGTATCACTTGTTAGGGTATGACATACAGTGTTGGATGGGCAGAGATTAACCTTCAGATTGCTTTCAACCTGAAATGTATATGCCTTCATATTGAATTTTACAGCTATATTATCATTTTGGCTAATTTCAGGCAATCTGCATGCCTCTACAGACAGCTTGGCATTGCTGCAAACTGTTGCAGAGTTTACAATCATCCACAGAATATCCATATCTCTTTGAAATATGTTCATATACTGTGGGAAATACATTCACAATAGACAAAATGTGAAAATATACTGATATACCTTGGGAAGCATTTACTAAATACTACATTTCATAGACCTGTAAATAAATGAGCCTAATTTGCACAACAAACATGTAAATCATCCTGAATTTATGCCAACAGGTTGAACTTTGCCATATTGATTCACAAATAGCTGATATAGGCAGCAAATGTCTTAGGATACTGCCGGCATCTCCCAGTAAGGAAAACTTAAGAGACACTCTAATAGTTACTGTAAGATTGATTTAAAGCTCACCTTCAACACATTTTGATGTGTAGTGGGCATTTATTATTATCATATACTGGTAACCATAACTGGTAATTTTGGTCAATTTGTTGAAGTTGCCTGATCTGCAGTACATTGTAATTTTAATAAATGATCATTAGATGATTAAAGAAGTTAGTGTAGTGTAGTGATTATGCATATGTGGGGAAATGCTTATTGTGCTTGAGAGATTTCAGTGTGAAAAGGACAGGAATAGATGGTTGATAAATGTGATGTTCTGCTACTGACAGTGAGGGAAAATACATGATGACAGCAGATAATGTAGATTGCTTCTGGCATAACTACTTTCATTATTGAATAAACTGCAGTTGTGTAGTTTAGATAACATTTCTGTTTGCTTATTTATTTATATCTGTGGATGTCAGGAATAGCATGCCAGTGGTTTCTACTGTAACAGCTGATGTCAGCCAAACAGCACTGTGAGAAGTGTTTGACTGTAGCTCCCCCCCCTTTTTTTTCTAGGTAGTACTGATGGAGAATAATTGATCAAGGCATAGACATAATAACTTTAGCTATAAGGAAATGGTATACTCATGTCAGCTTTTAGGACATATGGGAGATTTCATTTTGGTAAAGGGGGACCCAGACAAGCCAAGAGGAGCAAAGCATGGAGGCAAATGGAGCCAAATAGTTGTTGAAATCAATGAAGTTGGAGGGAGAAACAGATTAGATGCACAGTGCAAGAAAAGGGCAAATGATATGGTAGCATGTGCGAGAGGCCAGGCAGAATGCCATTTCATTATGAGGGGTGGGGGGCTCTGAATCTTATTAAGTTAACATCAGATGATGAATACCTTTTTCCCATTAATGAGGATGACTATAATACAGAAAAGGTGCAACTGGAATAATTAGAGGTGGTGCGGACACTGTTCCCTCTAACCAATGTCTGCAGCAGCATTTATGTTCAAAAGCTACCAGAGGTTGGTTTAAAACATACACCTTTTATAGTCAAAACTGAATGGTGACAAAGACTGTTATATTTAAACACTTTGCAATTCATTATTATAAGGTGTGCCTTGTACATCATCAACTAATGAAAATGAAGCAGAGTGCATGATAAGTGTCCCAGTCCCCCTTTGTAAGCACACTATACTGTATTCTATTGCATTGTTATGAATGTTTTGTAACGATTTCTTTTACAGAATCAACATCAGAAACAAAGAGTTCAGCTATAACAATAAGTGTGAATGGGGTCAGCAGCAGAATTGGTGCTGCTCTACTACTGCTACTGCTGCTGCTGATGATGACAAAGTAATTATGTTTATGAGGCAACTTGAGGGAAGTGACATCCAGTCCCCAAGTTTAATGGCAGGTTCTTTCACCTCACAACATGTTAGTAACTCTACAGAAAGTGACACTGCATCACAAAGTCAAACAGAAGCTGACATTCCATATATGCTTGTAACAGCCCTGCACATTTACACCAGTTTATCCACACACAGGACAGTTTGTGGATGATGCCAGACAAAGAGGTGCCAGACACAGGAATTATTTACAACTACCTAATGCATTGGCTGCCCAACAAAAAATGTGTGTGCACTCTCAGGGCTCAGACCACTGCAACAGAGAGTCAGCTACAAATGGTCAAAGTCCTCCAGAGTGTGTGTGATGATGGCAGAGGGCAGGGATAAATCCATGGTATGACTGATGTGTAGTATGCGGTATCACTGATGTGTAGTATGTGGTATCATTGATGTTTAGTATGTGTAGCATGTGGTATCACTGATGTATTGTATGTGGTATCACTGATGTGTAGTATGTGTAGCATGAGGTATCACTGATGTGTAATAAGTGGTATCACTGATGTGTAGTATGTATAGTATGCAGTATCACTGATGTGTAGTATGTGTAGCATGCGGTATCACTGATGTGTAATAAGTGGTATCACTGATGCGTAGTATGTATAGTATGCGGTATCACTGATGTGTATATGTGTAGCATGCGGTATCACTGATGTGTAGTATGCGGTATCACTCATGTGTAGTATGTGGTATCACTGATGTATAGTATGTGGTATCACTGATGTTTAGTATGTGGTATCACTGATGTGTAGTATGTGTAGCATGTGGTATCACTGATGTGTAATAAGTGGTATCACTGATGTGTAGTATGTATAGTATGCGGTATCACTGATGTGTAGTATGTGTAGCATGTGGTATCACTGATGTGTAGTATGTGGTATCACTCATGTGTAGTATGTGGTATCACTGATGTATACTATGTGGTATCACTGATGTGTAGTATGTGTATTATGCGGTATCACTGATGTGTAGTACGTGGCATCACTGATGTGTAGTATGTATAGTATGCGGTATCACTGATGTGTAGTACGTGGCATCACTGATGTGTAGTATGTATAGTATGCGGTATCACTGATGTGTAGTAAATGGTATCACTGATGTGTAGTATGTATAGTATGCAGTATCACTGATGTGTAGTATGTGGTATCACTGATGTGTAGTATGTGTAGCATGCGGTATCACTGATGTGTAGTATGCAGTATCACTGATGTGTAGTATGTGGTATCACTGATGTGTAGTATGTGTAGCATGCGGTATCACTGATGTGTAGTATGTGGTATCACTCATGTGTAGTATGTGGTATCACTGATGTATACTATGTGGTATCACTGATGTGTAGTATGTGTATTATGCGGTATCACTGATGTGTAGTACGTGGCATCACTGATGTGTAGTATGTGTAGTATGCGGTATCACTGATGTGTAGTATGCGGTATCACTGATGTGTAGTATGTGGTATCACTGATATATAGTATGCTGGCACATCAAGCAGCATATATATAGATATTCAGTTAGTCCTTTTGCAGCTATTAGTTACACCATACTCTGAATTTGAATCCTTTACAGAAATTCATGTTTAATTGGAATTGGATTGTGGACAGCAGGGAAGTCTGTGTACATCTATTAAGTATATGAATGAACACTGGAGAAAAAAAGCAGTGATACATGGATTACCATTCCTTTTGGTTGCAGTCATATAAGAAATCACAATAATAATGAGCAAACACTTTCAGGTGCAGTCCATCATATGGAAATGACACATTAAAATAAACATTCTGCCATGTACACTTAACTGCTGTCACGACACTTTACTCATTGCACAAATGATAACAGTTTCTGAAGCCAGAATTTATTTTGATCGAAACAATCTGAAGTGCAGTAAAATATAATTCATTAAACAGAAATGGCATATACAACTGAGTATTTAATTGTTGACAGTATTGCTTTCTATTACACAGTGAATAAATAATGAAAACAAAAGTTATTCCGTCCAGCAGGTACAGCTGTTGATTTATTACCTTTCAGCATCACTGAACAGGAATCAGTGATGTAAACAGGTAGTAACACAAAACTATTTCAAATGAAAGAGACTGTCAGATGAACAGTGACAGTAGACCATGTACCACACAGCACAGACCACAAATATCACTGCATACAACAATTATACTCTCTTGTGTTTTTTACACACACACACACACACACACACACACACACACACACACACACACACACACACACACACACACACACTAAAATAAAAAATAAAACATAAAAGAAACACTAAACTGAATGTTCTGATCCATACTTCTGGGCTAGATGCCACCTCTTAACCTGTGCATCCTCAAGTCATGCACGAGTCTACTGCATGGGGTCCCTTACTACTGCTGTCGGCTTGTCATCATTAGTCAAAGTAAGAATAGAACTGGGAGCTGCAGTGACAGCATGGGTCACGTCACCACCAGACTGGAGCATGATCATATTATGCAAAATGCAACAGGCTTTAAACATCATGCATGCAGTAGCTAGATCATAATGAAGGACACCCTCAGACTCATCCAGGTACCTGAAATGGCTCTTCAGGTGGCCAAATGAGTCCTGAATTAAATCAGGTCTGGAACATGGATGTGTTATATATCTCCTCTGCAGCTCCAGAAGGATATCTCACTGGAGTCATGACCCATGTCTTGAGTGGATATCTGGCATCACCTTAAAAAAAAGAGAGACTGGAAAGGGGAGGAGACAAAACAGGAAAATAAACATTACTATGAAGCAATAGAGTTTAAAATAAATAACTACTTTAATAACATAAAAAAAAGAAATTCAACTTACCAACAAGATGACCACTGGGCATCCTGCCATGCAGGAAGAGGCGGTAGAGTGAGCTACTATTCCAGATATGGTTATCATGGCCACTGATGGAATGGTAGCCCTTCCTATTGCAGTACTACTCCCCCTTGGACCAGGAGGGTACCTAATTGAAACATGGGTGCAATCTATTGTACCATGTACCTCAGAGAGATGTGCCAACTCATAAAAGGAATACATAGCCTTGGCTTGGTCCTGAGGTGGCACCAGGAAATAGATGTACTGATCCACATGTGCCAAGAGTACATCCAGGTAGTGCTTTAGTATCCTCAAGGCAGAAGTCTGTGAGATCCCCAGCATGTCCTCATTCTGTCTCTGGAAGGTCAACATTGCAAGCATAGTGAAGGCTAAACATACTTTGGTGTCCACAGGAATAGGAATTCCACTCATTCCTCCACTGTCCTTATGGGGGGGGGTCAAACATGTACACTAAGACTCTTGTAATGTCCCTGTCCACTTGAAACCTATCAAATTTCTTGATTATCAATGTTATAATGAGTAATCCTTTGCTTATATTTTTGTGAACTTGGCAGTCGAGCGCCACTGTGCACAAGCGGTTTTGGCCCAGCCAAGACAAGCAGCTCTGACCTAGAAATAGCAAAACACAATGCAAGAGATAGCATTTTCACCATCTGCAATTCTGATAGATTTGGTGATGGTTCCCTTTTTATGGGGCATCTGCAACTAGTGTGGAAAAGCTAGAAAAATGGAGTATGAAATGCAAATGGTGTAAAATAGTCTTCATTAGCATAATGAAGATTTACATCACTCCTCATTTCCATCACATTATCTGCCCATTTGCATAAGTACATTTGAGGTCACCTATAAATGACCTCTATGAATCACAGCTCAGCTGTGCTCATTCACTCAGGCCCCTGAAATCCTTAACACATTTGTGTAACTGACTTTGAATACCGGCCATAATAACAGAAAAGTTGTGGTTGTTCCAAATAGTGTTAGTAGAGTTAAAAAATAATTACTTTCACTGTAGAGTGGGGTTATGTAAAGTGTTCCACTCAGAATTAGAAAGGGAGATGGCTTGATGTAGTTTACGGGAGGCCTTAATAATTGGTCGGACAACAGGGCATATGACCCTTCTTTGATATGTGTAAAGCTTATAAAGGCCTATCATAAAACCATGAGCTTGTACTTTGCTAACATAAAAACATGGAATACCTCATTTTAATCACATAATTCATGTTTGTCTTCAACTACTAACAAGGAAGGCCTGGGGGTCAGACCCAGAGTGTGTATTCAGTTGCCCAGCCATTTGTCCAGATTATGCTTAAAGATAGTCAAGGAGCCATTCTGCTTTATAACCAAGGGAAGTTTTCATAAGAGGGATTTTCTGTGGTAAATATCTATCTCACCAGCAGGTCCTATTTATATTTTGGTGGAAGTGTTCTTTACTTTGTTGATGTGCAGTAGGTCATATAGGAACAGATCATTCAAGGCTCTGTAGGTAGACATATGTCCCTCTGAAAAGTATATAGGAAACAGAGATGAGAGAGGGAGAGTGCTATAATGCAGTCTGGATAGCTCACAGAGGACATGCCCTTGATTGTCTTAATGAGAAAATGCTGGGGTGTCTCAAGTTAGATTATATACTTAGACAAGTATATACCAAAGGGGGCATTGTACTGTATTACTGACCTGAATAGGAAGAAGTAGAAAGGGATGATGACTTCCTTGGCTGTAGGTGATATACCACCAGTTATTAGTCTGGCTATGTAAAAATATTTCCTAACATCAGTGGATACATGGTGATCAAAGGATAGTTCAGTATTAATGAAAGTGCCCCGGTCTGGTTAAGAAAAACTTTAATAGTGAAAGGAAAAGTGGAGAAGGCCAGCCCAAAGACTTTAAAATGGCATGCATTTATACTTCAATGTTTGCTCTTCCTTTATATTTTGCTGTTGATGTTTTCCCCACACTGCATTACCTCAATCTTGCATGCTCAGAATATTATTTGCATTATTGCTTGACTAGCCTGGGAAGCATAGCTGAGATGACCCTCAAAGCAGAATTGCATAAAAGATGATTTTATTTTCATTGTAAGTGATAACAGGTTCCCTAAGTTATAGATTAATCTTGGATTACTCCCAAGACATACCTTCAACTATATGATGCAAATTTGCCCCTAGTAATTGATTGAAAGCCAGGAAGGAGATTTTATTTCTTCCAAAAATAATCATTTGGCCAGTAACAGAAGATACACACCGCTGAAGAAACAGCCTTGCTGAACCTGTTTTCATCCTCATTACATAGATGTATTTTCAGCACTATAAATCAAGTCTAGACACTCACAAGTAGATGATTGTTACTTCCCTACATTTTAGAAGAAAGTCCTACACAAATGCGTAAGATGACGTTTGAATTTAAATGTGACTGTGGTATATATAATTACTTACCTGAAAGACTGGTGTATTTTAATCATTACCAAAGGGTATAACTGCATTTTAGTAATTTGTCTGTATATTCTTTCTAGGTAATACACTTGTAGAAAACTATTACAGTGTAATTATATAACCAATAAAAACTAAACAATCTAGATGCAGTTTTAGGTGATGTAGGTTATATCATCCAGCTAGGAGGCACCATACATGCAAACAGTTCATTAACTGTCCAATAATTAGTGAACCATTTAAAGGGGACCACATTAACTAATGTCCTCAGCAAATTGATGTCCTAAGTATTTGCCTGAGGGAATATGTGTGCATCAAAACTAGAAAAATGCAATAAGGATAAGAACATTTCCGGCATGATTAGCATTTGCAGGCATTGACTTTTCACAAGCAACTTAATGACCACTTTGAGGTTTTCACTAATGACTGCTTTTAGGCATCAGATAGCATGATTTGTTCCAGCTAGCAAAAAAACAAAATCTGTTCCACGCACGTGCCTAAGAAGTACGGATGAGAAACACAGATGTAAAATAAAATGAAATTCAAAATATTTACTTTCTGATATTGACCATCAATATATAACAAGTACAGTTTAGTAAAATTATTTACTTCTAACAATGAAATAATACATATTTGTTGCTATACAAAAATACAGTGACAGTGATGGTAACAGAAGACCTGCATCAAAAGTCTTGACCTATTGTGTATGCTCTGTACTACCCATCTATAGTCTGCTAAAAGTGCCAGGAGTAACAGCATGTAAGCATGGTCAGATGTGCTTCAAGGCATGTACGTTTAATGCTTCAGATGAGTCAAATGAGAAATATGTTTTTAACTTCAGCAGTTAGACTGTAAAAGCAATCTTTCTCAGAATAGATCTACTTGTCAATCTATATTTGTACTGATAAAAAATGCTTTCACCATGTGTGCACGTTTGTGTGGGTGCGCGTGTGCGCATGTGTATGTGTTTGTGTGTGTGTGTGTGTGTGTGTGTGTGTGTGTGTGTGTGTGTGTGTGTGTGTGTGTGTGTGTGTGTGTGTGTGTGTGTGTGTGTGTGTGTGTGTGTGTGCACATGTGAGACAGAGAGAAAGTTTTTGTTGGAGATGCTGCTTAATTGGAGAGTTAGGTAGCTGGTTTTATAAATTACCTGAAACTCTAATGTCTATGTTTTTTTCAGGTTGGCAGTTATGCATTTAAGCCTTATTTCCCCAGCTTTTATAATTCTGGATAGAATAGTATCTCTCAAAAAATCAAACAGTGTATCAAAGTATAGAACAGTTCATTAGATCAGGGAGCATTACAGGAGTCCTTGCTTCAGCAGAACACTTTCATATTTGCTTAAAAAGTTGTTGCATAATTTTAACTGGGAGTGTGAGATTGCACCTTCCAAATTCTGGGATTTTGACTTAATCAGAAACCAGTCCTCACTATCACACTGTAGATGTTTTACACTTCAGTTCTGAGATTTCTTAAAGCTCATATTTAGACAAATACATAATTAGTCTAGGATAATAAGGAATCCATCTTAACATCTGATTGTCTCTGCCCCTGTACTTTGCTTATCCATCATTTGTTTTGTGTTTGTGTGAGCATGTACATGTATGTGTGAAGAATTTACTGCTTCCTTCAACCTGCTTTTATTTTAATTTTTGGGTGGGGGATTGGTTTAAAAAGAAATAATTTTATAATTTGCTTAGTGAGTGACACAGACCTACAGTGGCAATATGGACAAATTCATTCTTTACAGCTTCATTTATTCGTTGTTAATCAGAAAGGAACCATTAATTCCACATGATGCGTCTAGAGTGAGGTCAATTTGTGGTTTAGCCAGATGAATTATTAGCCACACAATATACACACATGAATAAAATCCAGAATTGCAGAATGTTTAATAAAATATCTCTAACTACAAGATAGCCATTCATTTTAAATACATTCATTAATTTGGCACAAAATTAATAGGAAACAATCTAACTTTTATTATTGTTTTTATATGACGCTAGTGAAATGTTTATAACTGCTACATTAGCTTACACAGAATGCTAACTAGAGTGGAAGGATAAAGTACTATAGTAAGAAAAATTCGAAAGTATAAGTCAGTGAAGAAAGAGAAATTAAAACTGTAGTACTTGATTGCATTTTTAGATGGTCCATAATTGTGTGTGTGTGTGTGTGTGTGTGTGTGTGTGTGTGTGTGTGTGTGTGTGTGTGTGTGTGTGTGTGTGTATGTGTGTAGCACTCTGCATTTCAGATGACTTGAAAGACAATATGTATGTGTGTACCTGTGTTGCTGGAATGGCTACTACTAATTTGTCAGGATCACATAGTAAGTGATATTTTATAACTTATAAAAAAATACATTATGTTTGTGATGCAGTGCAACTCTATGACTGTTTTCTAATGAATACTTCGAAAACATACCATTGGTATATGATGTTACTGCCATCAAATATAATGTAGGTTCATAACTTAGAATGACAGGAGAATTTATACAGTTTTCATTTTTTTTCAGCATGTAGACCTTACTGAAATTGGATAAAAAAATGTAGGCCCTCCTTATCACATACCGATAGGACTGTACATTACAAGTAACACAAGCACAAACACATAATGTGAGGAACTCAGAACATTGCAGGGGAATTTTTCTGAGCAAGCCTACTGAATTCTCTTTCACCCAAATGCTTCCAACCTCACCTTTGTCCTGATGTAACCTCTGACCATATGGGTTGGGGTATCTGTCTTCACATGAGAATAAGCATACCAGCCTATACATACAGAGGCCAGCCAGGTGGCTGAAGGCCATAGATACCTCTGTCATCTCCAGTCATCCTGTGGGTCTCAGCTGATTTTACATTATACAGTCTAATGTCCCAAGAATGAGCACAACCAGTGGTGTGCAGTGGATACACATGGCCTGGACCGCCTCTACTTGTTTCTGTTGAATACTGTTAAAGGCTAACATTGATTCTTTTGATTCCAGCCAATGTTCTTATTCTACCCCATACGCACAAAAAGAGTATAAACCATGGGCTGCAACACCAAATGCAAAATCCTGAAATGTCAAAATGCCAAAACGTCATAATATTGATGTCAAAATACTTGGCAACAGCATACATGTACTACATATACATAGTCACTCAGCAAACCATATCAAGCCCATGCATGATACTGAATGCTAACATCATACCTCTCGACTGTACAGATTTATTCAGAATGTCCAGATTTTTGCCTTACATTGTTGGTCCATTTTTCATAAAATTGTGTTCTTCTGGCAAATCATTAAAGACTGAAGTTAGAAAATAATGACAGGCATTTGAGTTTCAGACTTCATACCCTTCAGAAAATTCATGCTAATGCAAAACCTTTTATTCTATCAACTTTCTAAGTTTGTAAGAGAAATACTTAAAACATTTTCCCTATTTTGGGCCTTTGTGTCATTTTTATTTATGGCTTTGTCCAGATTTCTTGCTCTAAGAGGTTGAGAGGTATGGCTAACATGGATTCTACAAGGGGTCAAGTCCAGCTCTCTACCCATGTAGGGGAGTAGGTATTTTGATGTCAACATTTTAACAATTTTTGACATTTCAGCATTGTATACTCAGCATTATGAATATGCATATAGGAAAAGTGCTTCATATGTGATGCAAAAGAAGGTAGTGATTCCGGTATTTCTGACACACACAGACAATATAGTTGTAGTTGCTAAGAACTAAATATGGATGAGGGAAGTACTGGTTTGTCTGAAAGGATATTTAAAGGAAATGGGAATGACCTTGAATAAAGATAAAATTATGGGTTTGCGTGATGTAGTAAAAACTGTGGGTGCGCATTTTTCAGTGAAGTGTCTTTGCTAGGAATAAAATTTGGGAAAAATGATGTAGTTATCATGCGATGAGAGGGATTGATAAAATAGATGAAAGAAATATGTCTTATGTGGAGGACATATAGATTAGCATTCAGGAAAAAAGGTTTATCTGGTGAATTCATTATTAATTGGGAAATAGTATATATGTCAAATGTTTATACGATCCCAGAAAAATCTGGAAAGGAAATTGTGCAATTGGTGTTTTATTTCATATGAGGTTCAAGATTAAACACAGTGACAAGAGGGATGTTGTATACGAGTAAAGATGAAGGGGGATTGGGGTTACTAAATTCAGTTGTTTAATCTGCTTCATTAAACTTGCATGGAGTATTAAAGTGGGTTGACAAAGAGAATGAGACTTTAATAGTGAGAATGTTTAAATACAAGTACAAAAAATTCTGGGAGATGATGAATATAAGAAAAAGAGAAAAGGTATATGTAAATAAAGAATTTAAAAATTATCAAGAAAAAATACTGACATGGAAAATAAGAATTGATGGTATGTAGAGAAAGCTAGAAGGATGTAGTATAAGAATGTGATGAAACAATGTTATTATGTAAATCCATGGAAATAAGTGATTAAAGACATTAAAGTAAGGAAAAAGTGGTGTACCAAAATAGTAGAATGTCAGGATTTCCTATGGAGACCACTGATAAATAAGTTACCAGGAAAGTTTAAAGAGGGTGTTTAGTTTCTGGGAGGGGGAGACAACAGAACATGTTTTTTTTTAAATGTAAAAGAGTGGTGAAACTCTGGAAGAAGTGTGAAGGAGATTTTTTTTTTAATTTAATGATATAAACTATATATATATATATATATATATATATATATATATATATATATATATATATATAGTATTTATGTGCTAATAAGAAGAAAGACTGTGAGAAGAGTAAATAGGAATTTATTTTTCATAATATGAGTCATGGTGAATGAAAGACTGAATGAAATTTTGTTTAATGGGAAATGGATTTGGGCAGATATATTGCCAAATTCATATTATGGTTGTGGAATGAGTGGAGGTCAATTATGGAAGAATAATATAGAGAATGTTGTAGAAAAATGATAGTAAAAAATAGAAATGTGTATGTATGACCCTGTAAATATGTATATTTTGTAAATATGTAAATAATGTTTTTATGTTGTGTTAAATAAAGAACCCCTACTCTGTTTCATAGATGCCATGAGATAATTTATATCTGCCCGAGCTACCCCCAACTCAAGCAGCTGGGACCTCATTTTAATGTCTCATCGGAAGGATGACACACTCAGGAGTGCAGGACCCATAATGTTGCATTCCAGTGTCAGCAAATGGAGTGAGCATAGAACTTATAACCTTCTAGTCTTCCAGCACCAAAGGTAAGTGTCTTACCTTTTGTGCTACTGACATGAATAAATATCAGTTATAGAGAGACTGCTGGGGGAAGTACCCATTAATTTATGGACTCCTTTTTAAAGTATGCATTAGTTTATGGACTGCTGGGGAAAAGTACCCATTAGTTTTGCTAAGGTATCATGTAGAGTTGGATAAGCTAAGCTGTGGATTTTTAATAATTGCTACAGTATTAGTCCACAGTTATATAAAGGTATCTCTTATTATTTTAATTAGGACCATTACCTATTTTGTCAGCTGTAAGTTAACTAAAAGAATGATTAATGAATGAATGTACTGGTATCTCTAATGGTGTCTAAACTTTATTAAGTCACTCTTTCAGGTTACTAATGGCACTGTCTGCAGCTGTACTTAGTATATAACCAATGAGAATCAGCTGTGGAAGAGCTTCACAGCATTAAGCCAAATAAGATACTAGACCTCAGAGATAGTAATGTACAGCATCACGTGTTAACCAATGCAGCAGAGCTAACTAGATTTTGTACAGCTAGCATAAATAAGTGAAAAAAGTTTTTTACTGTGTGTAGTATGCCTAGCATTAGTATAGGAGTATACCTAGCATTAGTATAGGAGTATACCTAGCATTAGTATAGCAGTATACTAGAGTTAGTATAGGAGTATACCTAGCATTAGTATAGGAGTATACCTAGCATTAGTATAGGAGTATACCTAGCGTTAGTATAGCAGTATACTAGAGTTAGTATAGGAGTATACCTAGCATTAGTATAGCAGTATACCTAGCATTAGTATAGGAGTATACCTAGTGTTAGGATAGGAGTATACCTAGCGTTAGTATAGCAGTATACCTAGCGTTAGTATAGCAGTATACTAGAGTTAGTATAGGAGTATACCTAGCGTTAGTATAGCAGTATACTAGAGTTAGTATAGGAGTATACCTAGCATTAGTATAGGAGTATACCTAGCATTAGTATAGGAGTATACCTAGCGTTACTATAGGAGTATACCTAGTGTTAATATAGGAGTATACCTAGCGTTAGTATAGCAGTATACTAGAGTTAGTATAGGAGTATACCTAGCATTAGTATAGGCGTGGGTATGGTAGGCCTGGATGTGTCTTGAGAATAGTTCACAAAGAAGTGTTGTTTACTACATATCTATTAATGGTGGCCGTGTAACCAATATCATAGTGAGGTGCAGTGTGGCTTTTAAATCTTTATTTTAGTAGCAAAGTCTGGCATTCAAAAAGAATCCCACCACAGGCATAAAGAGTTGAGGGGCTGTTTCCGCAATCATCGAAAATGTGCAGTGATATGTTATCCACAATGAAGAAAGATCTCATTATCAGCTAATTTGTCTGTGCCTGAATTGCCAGTAAATATTACTGGTGCTAATCAGTAGATTCCTGTTGTAAGCAACTTTGTTGACCTGTGCATTATGTTGGCAGTGGCACCCTTATTCACTCTTCCACATGCATGGACACATTCACACACACTCACCCCTCACACATACACATACACCAACATACCTGTCCCAGAGATGACAGAATCTTCCTGATGTATCCTTTTTATTTTTTCCCTTTCTCTTGTAAATCACAGATGATTGCAGTTAGTTAACAATTCCAAACAGCTGAGTTTCATTTGCCTTATAATTCAAAAAGTACATTGATATGCTTCAGTTGTTGCACTTTTAATTTTTTAAGCACTTTGGGGTAATACTGAATAATTCTTGCTGGTGTTATATTGTGCCCATCACAGTTTTATCCTGAAGTCTTCAGCATGGCCTTTTCAACTGAATACAACTACTTCCTTCACAGTGGTCTCTGAGTTTGCCCTTGGTCTGTTCCTCATATCTCATGGAAAATTACAATCAATAAATAATGCCAGACATTAAAGTTTCATACCTCTTATAGTTTAGAAAATACAGCCAATAACAAGCCCTCTCAGTGCAGCTGATTAATGCTCTGGGTCGGTAAGGCACTGCCTTCTGTGCCAAAGTTATGGGAGTTAAAGTTTTTTTTCCCTCAGTTTTGTTATAAGGTTTTTCAGTGACATAAGGTACAATTTAAAGAGTATTGCTGGTGTTTGTTGGTGCTGAAGAGGACTAAAGCTCTGCATTACTAACAAGTTGCTTTGTGTGCTGAAGATGCAGGTTTAAAGCTTTTTCCTCTGTTGTCTAGTATCCCTCACCCATACATATTTCATGCTGCAAAACTATTGTTCTATTAATGTTTTAATTGTATTATAGTGTCACTGAAATCTGGTGTCCACCACCCCCAGTATTGTAGGATTTACTTGTTAGTCTAGTGGACTTTAGAGCTATGATAGCCCCCATTCACACATTCATGAACACACACACACACACACACACACACACACACACACACACACACACACACACACACACACACACACACACACACACACACACACACACACACAAACACACACAGACAGACGCAGGCACAGACCTGAAACCACTTATTCCTTTGCATACACTCACACATGCAACCACATAGTTTCATAGTTTCATAGTATAGTACTAGGCTATCTGTCCTAGGGCATTTATAAGCCTAGCCAAAGTGTATGTGGCTTTCGCCACCCCATGTAATGATACAAAAGTGTACAATTTAAATTAAATTTAGTTTACTGTGCCTCTATCTAGCAATGACACAGAGATGACCCCCGAGGTAAACCTATGATCAGCCATCCATTCGTCCAGATTTCTCTTGAAGAGAGTCAGTGAGGGGCTCTGCCTAACATGGACAGGTATCCTGTTCCAGAGTGCGGGAAGCCTCTGGGTTATGAATCTGTCCCTCCAGCATGTCCTATTCATATTTGTGCTGAGGTTTAGATCTTTAGCTCTCGTGGCTCTGATGGATTTGGATTTTTTGAGGTGGAGTATGTCCATTAATTCTGAATTGGACATGGCCTTGTACGTAAGGTACAGATCACCTCTGAGCAGGCGGTATGCTACTGAATAGAGCTGGAGCTTTTTCAGTCTGGCAGCATATGACATATGCTGGAGACCCTTGATCCTCTTGGTAAGGTACTTTTGGGGTCTCTCCAGCTGCTGCAGGTGCCGGGTGAGGTACATACCAAATGGGGCATTGTACTCAATCATAGGCCTGATAAGGGAGGAATATAAGGGTACAATGACATCCTTTGATCTGGATGTGAATCCCTTCATGATAAGGTGGGCAAGGTAGAAGGTCTTTCTAACCACTTTGGCGATGTGGGTGTCAAATGAGAGGTCACTGTCAACTTGGGTCCCCAGGTCTCTGATTACTTTTTCTGTACTTAATGGATTACCACCTATGTGGTAATTTGTGGGTACTTTGTTTTCCCAAAGGGATGACTATACATTTTTTGGCATTTAGTTTAAGGCCATGACTCTGGCACCAGTCGTCTGTTTCTGTGAGGCCCTTCTGGAGGATGCATGTGTCAGCTGGTGTGTCGACTATGGCACCTAGTTTGCAGTCGTCTGCGAACTTTGTCAGCCACAACCCCCCTATGTTTGCCTGCACATCTGAGAAATAAATGCCGAACAAGAGGGGTCCCAAGACAGAGCCCTGTGGGACTCCACTTGTGACTGGCTTAGAGTCTGACATAGCTCCAGCTATTTTGACTTTGTGGGTTCTGTCCTTTAGCCAGTTTGCAACCCATCTTGTGACAAACGGGTTTACATTTAAGCTGTTGAGGTTGTTTATGATGCCTGAGTGGGGTATTGTGTCGAAGGCTTTTGCCAGATCCAGGTAGGCTGTGTGAACTGCTTTGCCTTCATCGATGGCTCCAGTGACTGTTTCAAAATGAACAGGGGAGGGTTGGCATAATTGTTAATGTGTTTACCTTACAAACACACACAGTGGGTTTTTGATTTCACATGTAATAATTAGGGCTTAAAATAGCCCAAGAGGGTAATTAGCCTAGTACTAATCTATGAATCTAATCTATGAATCTATAAAAAAGTCCACCAGGTTTAAAAGACAGGATCTGCCCTTTACAAAGCCGAACTGGGTAGGGTCAATTGTCTGTAGGTCCCCAATGTCTTTGTTTACGAGTTCCATAATGATCCTTTCCATAGCTTTGCAGACCAGGCTGGTCAAGCTTATGGGGCGGTAGTTTCCAGGGTCTGTAGAGGTGCCACCTTTGTGGAGTGGGACCACTGTAGCTGTACGCCAGTGTTCAGGGACATATCCTGTAGCAAGGCTAAGATTAAACAGCGTTCTTATGTGTGGGTTTAGCTCCTCTAGGAGTTCACGTAGCACACAACCTGGGACACCGTCAGGTCCCATGGATGCTGTATTTTTAGCTTTGCTGAGGGCAGCTCTCACCTGGACATCTGAGATTTCAGGGAGGTTGCATTCAGCTGAGATATTTATTTAGTCTTTTGGGGGAGAGGGAGGGGAGAAATTTGCACTGAACCTATCTGCCAGTATGTTGGCAATATCTGTGGGTTCAGTGTATTTTTTGCCATTATGAACTAACTCTGCGCATATCTGTGGGTTTCCGCCCAGGTTTCTAACATAACTGAAGAAGGCCTTGTGATTATCTTTAGTGTCATTAGTGATTTTTCTCTCGAAGTTGGCCTTTGATGATTTTATTAGCGAACATAGTTTTTTGCTAGTGCTGATCAGAGATGCCTTCCCTTTATGGGATTTTGCTCTGTCTTGCAGTAGCTTCCTTCTCTTGTTATAAAGTTTGTTTCTGGCTGGGGTCCACCAGATAGGATGCCTGCCTTTGGTGGAAAGGGTCTTGGTTTTATTTGGGATTGCATGATCCATGCATTCTTGGAGATGCTCATAGAAAGCATTTGTGAAGGATTCAGCAGTGTTTCCACTGGCCCAGGGGGCTTGAAGGATACCATTTCAGTCCTAAGGAGCGTAAAGTTGGCTTTTGAGAAGTTTCTCACTGTGGTCTTTTGTGCTGGGGGTGGAGGTTGGATATGAATATCTAGGGTTATTTATGGTCTGATCTCACTAGTGAGGGGTATACTTCCGGTGTTGAGCATTTTGTCCCCATGTTTGTGATGATCAGGTCATGTATATTATTTCCCCTTGTGGGGGAGGTGACTAGTTGTTCCATCGCATTTGAGTTGATGAATTCCAGGGCTAGGGTGTTGGGGCTTGAGTAATGCACCCAGTCTATGTTTGGGTAGTTGAAGTCTCCCAATATGATGGTATTTGGTGAGACATTCATATCCTCCAGTGTCTTCAGGAAGGCTGAATGGAGTTCCTGAGATTGCGAGGGTGGTCTGTAGCATGCTACAAGTTGCATAGCAGTTTTGCCTACGGTTAGTTGCACATGGATGGTCTCCGATACTTCGTGCGTTGCCACTAACCTGGAGGTGTGGGTGTCTTTAATGAATATGGACAATCCCCCTCCTTTTGTGGTTTGGCCCAGGTTTTGGGGCCGAAATGCATGATACGAGGTATAACCTGGTAGGGCTGGGGTGCTCTCAGGAGCCTTGAGCCAGGTTTCAGTTACTGCACAGACATCGATGCTCTCCATACTGAGGAGTGCTTTGAGAGCCTGCAACTTGAGATTTAGACTTCTGGAGTTGAGCAGCATTACCCTTAGTTTTTTTCCTTTATTGTTTTCTAAGGTGGTGGGTTTGTCTTTTGAGCCTTGCCTAAAAAAGGCACTATGGGGGTGGCAAGAGCCTTGGCCAATATCCGGAAGCCCAGTGGTGACAGGTGCAAGCCATCCCTTGCGAAGCAGCGTGGCTTGTCCAGCATGTCATCCCAAGCAGACAGACATTGGATCCCCCTAGAATGACACCAGTAATTGAGCCAATTATTAATGCTGATCATCTTGTCTTTGTATTGTGGCATCATTCTCGGTGAGGGCAAGATGCTGCTCAGGGTCAGGGTCATACTGGCCTGGGCTACATAATCAGAGAGCTCCTCTATGTCTCTTTTCATGTAGTCCAAGGAGGTACGTCTCAGGTCATTCACGCAGGCATGGACAATGATGGAGTCATATTTGTACTTGCTTTGGAGTGACCTGAGTGCTTGTGTTATTTAGCGGATCCTAGCTCCCAACAGGCAGCTCACCGTTACCCTCTCTTTGTTCAGCCTGGTAAGCGGGACGTCAGTGTGTCTGACTATAGAGTCACCTATTACTAGTGTATCAGGCATGGTGTTTCGCCTTAAGAGCTGTGATTGTTGGGCACACTGACTTTGTGTACTACGTGTTGCATGTGCAGAGTTTTGAGGTGGTGTTTTCTTGGATGTCTGCTTTGGGAGCCACTGTTGTTTCGGTAAGTTTTTTATTAGAGCCTCCAAGTATGTCTTTGTGTTATTATGTGTTTGGATTGCAGTTGTGGTTGGTTTATGTGAGACTGGGTTTGTTGTGTGTGTGGTTACCTTCTCCTCCTGTCTGGTCTTGCTAGTCCTGTGTTGAAAGAGTTCAGCCTCCAGTTTGGCTATATAGTTGCATCTCTCACATGTGCTTGTGTTTGTTGGGAGGAGGAGAGGGTTGTCTGTGTACATGAGACAATTGTAACATTGTCTCAGGATTCCCAGATTAACCAGCTGAACTGGAGAGGACGTCAGTAATATACCACTCAACATGCCAGAATAGTATAAGGGGGTGATGTGTAACTGGGCCAGAGAGAGGACTTTGAAGGGAAGTGGGTATTAGCATGGGTTGTAGGTGGATGTAGTGCTTACGTTAGTTTAAGGGTGCTTCACTTAAAAGAAAGGTTTTAGGAGCAAGTGCTAGGCTTATGATAAAGCAAATAGACTGATTTTGTTGAAAGTAGAGCTTTCTTAAGGGAAAAATTGAAGTGCAGACTTGGCGGAGCCAGGAATAGTTTAAGCCTGTTTAACCGGCGCTGCACTATGCACTGTCAGCAAAAGCATAGCGGATTTTAAACAGGGAACTTCAAAAGAGCTGGAAATGGTCCAAAACGACCAATTACTACAAGCTCTTGTGCTGAGGTCACTCCTTCAGGGACAGATAGGCTGCTCAAGGCTCCCCACTCCCACTGGTGAGCAAAGAAACTTCCTTCTATCCAAGTAAGGTAATGGACAACACAGGAACTACACCACAGTCCAGAATACAGCAAAGCCTGTATACTGGTCTAAACTAGTCGAGAAAGGTGGGAAAACAAGGATTTTTTTTGTTTTTTTTTTTTAGGTTTGAAAGTACACAGAAATGCAGGAAAAACAGTAATAACTCATTTACACAGGCTAGCTCACTTTAGTGGGTAGCCTCAACAGTTAAATTTAACAACAAACATTCGACCAAATGTAACTTTAAGTGCAGATAATGTACAATGCAAAAAACAGGTAATAAAGCAGTTTAAACTTGTTCAAAGTAAGAAAAGGAAGCTCCATCAGGTAAAAACAGAAAAAAAAATACTTAGATCAGGAAAGTAGTCACTTTTCTCAGTTCTCTGTTGCTAGCACCACTCTGCAGGACCACGAGGAGCTGTTTCTGAGTAGTATAGCGAGAAAAAAATGCTCAGGGGTGAATTTTAAACAGGGAACTTCAAAAGAGCTGGAAATGGTCCAAAACGACCAACTACTACAAGCTCTTGTGCTGAGGTCACTCCTTCAGGGACAGATAGGCTGCTCAAGGCTCCCCACTCCCACTGGTGAGCAAAGAAACTTCCTTCTATCCAAGTAAGGCAATGGACAACACAGGAACTACACCACAGTCCAGAATACAGCAAAGCCTGTATACTGGTCTAAACTAGCCGAGAAAGGCGGGAAAACAAGGATATTTTTTGTTTTTTTGTTTTTTAGGTTTGAAAGTACACAGAAATGCAAGAAAAACAGTAACAGATCACTTACACAGGCTAGCTCACTTTAGTGGGTAGCCTCAACAGTTAAATTTAACAACAAACTTTTGACCAAATGTAACTTTAAGTGCAGATAATGTACAATGCAAAAAACAGGTAATAAAGCAGTTTAAACTTGTTCAAAGTAAGAAAAGGAAGCTCTCTCAGGTAAAAACAGCAAAAAAATACTTAGATCAGGAAAGTAGTCACTTTTCTCAGTTCTCTGCTGCTAGCACCACTCTGAAAGACCATGAGGAGCTGTTTCTGAGTAGTATAGCCAGAAAAAAAATGCTCAGGGGTGGATTTTAAACAGGGAACTTCAAAAGAGCTGGAAATGGTCCAAAACGACCAATTACTACAAGCTCTTGTGCTGAGGTCACTCCTTCAGGGACAGATAGGCTGCTCAAGGCTCCCCACTCCCACTGGTGAGCAAAGAAACATCCTTCTATCCAAGTAAGGCAATGGACAACACAGGAACTACACCACAGTCCAGAATACAGCAAAGCCTGTATACTGGTCTAAACTAGTTGAGAAAGGCGGGAAAACAAGGATATTTTTTGTTTTTATGTTTTTCAGGTTTGAAAGTACACAGAAATGCAGGAAAAACAGTAATAAATCACTTACATAGGCTAGCTCACTTTAGTGGGTAGCCTCAACAGTTAAATTTAACAACAAACTTTCGACCAAATGTAACTTTAAGTGCAGATAATGTACAATGCAAAAAAACAGGTAATAAAGCAGTTTAAACTTGTTCAAAGTAAAAAAAGGAAGCTCTCTCAGGTAAAAACAGCAAAAAAATACTTAGATCAGGAAAGTAGTCACTTTTCTCAGTTCTCTGCTGCTAGCACCACTCTGCAGGACCACGAGGAGCTGTTTCTGAGTAGTATAGCCAGAAAAAAAATGCTCAGGGGCGAATTTTAAACAGGGAACTTCAAAAGAGCTGGAAATGGTCCAAAACGACCAGTTACTACAAGCTCTTGTGCTGAGGTTACTCCTTTAGGGACAGATAGGCTGCTCAAGGCTCCCCACTCCCACTGGTGAGCAAAGAAACTTCCTTCTATCCAAGTAAGGCAATGGACAACACAGGAACTACACCACAGTCCAGAATACAGCAAAGCCTGTATACTGGTCTAAACTAGTCGAGAAAGGCGGGAAAACAAGGATTTTTTTTGTTTTTTTGTTTTTTAGGTTTGAAAGTACACAGAAATGCGTATACATATGCACATACTCCATCATTACCTATCCAGAAAACTCCCAGACACTTATCTGACATTATCTCATCATCTGAAAGTCATGGCTGAATGTGATCTTTTGGCCATGTTCATTAACAAGACCAGCCAAGCTGAATTAGCCAGCCTAGTAATTCTGTGAGTTGCTTGACTGCATAGATTAGAAACAATGAAGAAACAGTGCCAAACCAAAACTCAAAATCTAAAATAAAGGCACTTGGAAGTATGGAGCACTTCAAACCCACAAACTTAAATCACTCAACTTTATTTCAAGATAAAATAAAAAAATATATAATACCATGAACGCTTAACTGGGTCACGGCATTTTCATTTTTCTCTGCAAAGACTTCATCAGATCCTACCTCCAAGTGCCTTCATTTTGGATTTTTGACTGCATAGATTCCTTACCTCAAGCATTTATGAATATAATTAGCATAGGTCACTTCCTAGAATGCCTCAGTTTTTGCAGGAGGCCACAAAGACAGTCCACCAAGGTAGTGCACCTCTTCATGGTTTAGCACTGTGGTAGGTCTGTCTCTGAAAAATAAATGGTTACTGCAAGTAGTGAAATGGGCTTACTGCATGTGATAATCTTTCTAAATCTCCCTCATAATCCATTTCTTAAGGGTGCATTTTCCATTACAGTGTCATAGATCCTTAATGGGATACAAATTACCTATATATATCAATTATTTTTCACTTATCTTTTAAGTCAAATGCTGAAACTGCTGTTATCTAAGAAACCACTATGCCATCAGAAAAAACAGAAGACTATAAATAAAAGAAGGGTAAACATATTGTAAAAAGCTCTTTTAATATTAATGCAGGGATTTCAAACTTTGCTATCCAAGACAGATTTTGCAAATAAAGTTTTAAAGGTCATAGATTAAACACATCAGTTTCAGTAATAGAAATGTATGTATCTTACTCAGAACAAGTGCAATTTATCAGCTAAGTATTTACTATACTTGCTCATTTTAAGAACCATGTTGAGTTACTTGCAGGAGATTGGAACAATGCAATAAATTCCAAAAAAGATAGATTCTCAGATGCAGAGTTAACGAATGAGAAATTTCTACAGCAGTTATTATCCTGAGAAGATCAAGCCAGCAATAAGGAAGACTTCAAGGTGTACTGAATACTAATTTTAAATTCCCAGCTTTCATGGGTAGATACCAACATTTTAGCACACTATTCAGAATGGTCAGAGATTCCATAAAAATTTACTGAATGATCCAAATATTAAATTCCTCCAGCAGTTGATTACATCCACTGAAAATATGATGGAAACCGTCAGGTGCATCTTTTCAGGATTTAAATGCCAAGTCATTTTTTAAGTTACAGAGAAAGAGTTAGAAAAATGTATATATAGTTTTTACAGCTTTGTTTGTTCCTGAATACTTCCGTTTCTAGACTTGCTCTTCGGTGAAGAAGAAATCCAAAACACTATTAAATTGTTAAGAAGAAGATAAAGCACAAGTTCTGATTGGATTTATTTTTGAATTTTATGCATGGTTCTCAACCTTTATGAAAGCTTGACCCGATTATTTAACTATATGAATTAATTAATATTTATATTCAAATCAATCTAAAGCAATTTTAATTCAGAAACCAAATGCAGATGCTCTAAATACATTGAATTAGCATTGTATTGGTTAATTCTGACTTAATATATGCAAAAAAGTTATGAGATCCCTAATTTCCACATTTCAGTTGGATTTTATATATCTAAGGCAGATAATAGATCAAAGGTTTACACTAGACTAATTTTTCTTTATCTTCTCACATCTGCCCTTGATAATGTCAAATAGTAGCCTTTTGAGATTTTAAAAATGAAGATTCACATCACAGAAAATGTTTCCATCATATATGCTTTAATTCGTAAGATTAGATTTAATATGATAATTTCATTCATCTTTATAGAGTAGATACAACACATTAAATAATGTTAACCTCTGGGGAAAATAGTGGTCAAATTTGCTATGTTGTATTCTTTTTGTCAAGTTGTACTTAGCAGATTTTATGGTTTTATTTCATACATATCTATATGGCTACCTTTTTGAGGTATCAATAGTCTGTAATGCATATGATTCCAAAGATGATAATATGCTACATATATTTTCATATTCTCCAAGTTTATAGCCTGTATGGCAAGACATAAGTAGCAAGATAAAAATGCCCAGATTATCCACTCAGGATATACATTGGTATCAGGAATATTAAGTAAGCTGGATTGTACCCTGAACAAAGAAAATTATATCTTATTAATAATGCTGTTTGCACTTGTTATGCTTTATATAATATCCACTGGCTATTGTTTATGATGTTTCTGTTGAAATATTCTCTGAAATGATTAAAATATCTATGGGCATATAAATTATTGGGAAGTTTATTAACTTGAAGTTTTATTCAAAATTAGCATATAGAATTGTATTTGATAGTATGGTCAAATTTATCTTACCTTCTCAACCATAAGATCCTTTTTTGATAAGGGAGGCTGCATTGTCTATGGCTATGGTTACCTCTAGTTGTGACAAATACTCTACAAAAAAATATTAGTATGCTGTTTTTTTTTTTTTTTTACCAAAATCACATTTCTTGTTTTTTCATGTTTTGTTTATAGTCATATATATAGTTTTTGCATGTACTGCGATAATCTATATTATAAAAAAAAAAACAGAGGAACACATATTAAGTTAAACAATTACTGAGAACTGGAAACTGATAAAATTCCAGCGATAGTTTACCAAGCAGATCGCTTGAGTTAAACATCCAAGCTATAGGGATAGGCTAGAGAGGTTTCTTTTGTATTCTTTCAATTATAGACTTATTAGTGGTGATTTTATTTTAGTTTATAAATGTATAACATGCTACCTTGGCAGCAACCCTAGGAATATAGTTTGTTATACTTAATGGGAAGCTTATGTGTGAACATTCTAGTTTAGAATACTGTTCTTTAGAGAAGGTCATTCCATAACAGAGCAGGTAAACAGTGGAATGGGCTAGCTTTAACTATTATAAAGGCCATCAGTTTTGATATATTTAAGGGTTCTGTAGATGACTGGTTTAAAAATAGGGTGTTTGACTATTCTTTGACAGATGGCAAATCCATGTAAGGTCTCATTGGACCCTGAAAACAATGAACACAGCACAGATAGATAATAAGGTAATTAGTGTATTTTCATTTTATATTTGTTAGTATAATTTCAGTGGTAGTATATTTAATAATCGAGGTATGAGGCAGAGCCCCAAGAAAAGGGGGTTACTGTAAGACAATTTAACATAGGTAACATTTACTTTGCTTTTTCTGTGGTCAAGTGTAGTGGATAAGAAGACAGTGTGCTTGGCGAACTGGGAGTTGGGAATTCATATGCCATTATAATGAGATATCCTTTAATGCCTGTTAATGAACTCAAACGCCAGACGCCATTTTAATTTTGAGAAGAACATGTCTCTCAGTTTAGTATTTCTGAATATTTTTACGTTACACATAGCAATTTTTCTTTGTTTCAAAGTATTTGTTTTTCTTTTATTCTTTTATTTTTGTGTTTTGATCTCAACGATGTCACAAACACTGTACATTTTTGTTCTGCTATATGTAATAATTACACCTTTAATCAAACTTCTTCAATAAGTGCTGTTGCAGTGACTTGTTGTCAAATCTGCTAATCCAGTTGCTCAATAAATATCCTAATGGAGGTTGAGCTATATAGTTTCATAGTTTAGTACTAGGCTATCTGCCCTGAGGCATTTGCAAGCCTAGCCCTAGAGATGTGGCTTTCGCCACCCCATGTAGTGGTACTAAAGTGTATAGAATAAATTTAGTGTACTGTGCCTTTGTCTAGTAGTGACACATTGAAGACCCCCTTACTTATTAAAATTAGTTTACTGTGCCTCTGTTAAGTAGTGATACAGAGGTGACCCCCGGGGTAAACCTACAATCTCCCATCCACTCGTCAAGATTTCTCTTGAAGAGAGACAGTGAGGGGCTCTGCCTAACATGGACTGGGATTTTGTTCCAGAGTATGGGAAGCCTCTGAGTTATGAATCTGTCTCTCCAGCATGTTCTATTCATGTTTGTACTGAGGTTTAAATCTTTGGCTCTCGTGGTTCTTATGGATTTTGATTTTTTGAGGTGGAGCATGTCTATCAATTCCTGGTTGGACATGGCCTTGTATGTCAGGCACAGATCACCTCTGAGCAGGCGGTATGCTACTGAATAGAGCTGGAGTTTCTTTAGCCTTGCAGCAAATGACATATGTTGGAAACCCTTGATCCTCTTGGTGAGGTACTTCTGGGGTCTCTCCAGCTGTTGTAAGTGCCGGGTGAGGTACATACCAAATGGGGCATTGTACTCAATCATGGGCCTGATAAGGGAGGAGTACAGGGGCACGATGGCCTCCTTTGATCTGGATGTGAACCCCTTCATGATAAGGTGGGCAAGGTAGAAAGTCTTTCTAACCACTTTGGCAATGTGGGTGTCAAATGAGAGGTCACTATCAACTTGGGTCCCCAGGTCTCTGATTACTTTTTCGGTACTTAGTGGGTTACTGTCTATGTGATAATTTGTGGGTATTTTGTTTTTCCCAAAGGGGATGACTATACATTTCTTGGCAGTTTAAGGCCGTGATTCCGGCACCAGTTGTCCGTTTCGGTGAGGCCTTTCTGTAGGATGTATGGTCAGCTGGTGTATCGACTATGGCGCCTAGTTTGCAGTCATCTGTGAACTTTGTCAGCCACAATCCTCCCATGTTTGCTTTCACATCGGAGAAGTAAATGCCGAACAAGAGGGGTCCCAGGACAGAGCCCTGTGGGACACCACTTGTGACTGGCTTTGAGTCTGACATGGCTCCTGCAATCTTGACTTTATGGGTTCTGTTCTTTAGCCAGTTTGCAACCCATCTTGTGACATAATGATTTACTTTTAAGCTGTTTAGCTTTTCTATGATCCCCGAGTGCGGTATTGTGTCGAAGGCTTTAGCCAAGTCCAGGTAGGCTGTATGGACTGCCTTGCCCTCATCAATGGCTCTAGTGACTGTTTCGAAAAAGTCAACCAAGTTCAAAAGGCAGGATCTGCCTTTTACAAAGCCGAACTGGGTGGGATCAAGTGTCTGTAGGTCCCCAGTGTTGTTGTTTATGAGTTCCATAATAATTCTTTCCATAGCTTTGCAAACCAGGCTGGTCAAGCTTATGGGGCGGTAGTTCCCAGGGTCTGTAGTGGAGCCTCCCTTGTGGAGTGGTACCACTGTTGCTGTACGCCAGTGTTCAGGTACATATCCTGTAGTAAGGCTAAGGTTAAATAACATTTTTATATGTGGGTTTAGCTCCTCTTGGAGTTCACGTATCACGCAGCCGGGGATACCATCAGGTCCCATAGATGCTGTGTTTTTTGCTTTGTTGAGGGCGGTTCTCACCTGGACATCAGAGATGACAGCGAGGTTACATTCAACTGGGATGAGTATTTCTTCTTTTGGAGGTGATGGAGGGGAGAAATTTGCACTGAACCTGTCTGCCAAGTTGTTGGCAATATCTGTGGGTTCAGTAAATTTTTTGTCATTGTGTACTAACTCTGAGCATATCTGAGTGTTTCCGCCCAGGTTTTTAATATAACTGAAGAATGCCTTGTGGTTATCTTTAGTGTCCTTGGCGATTTTTCTCTCAAAGTTAGCCTTGGATATTTTTATGAGAGAACGTAGCTTTCTACTAGTGCTGATCAGAGATGCCTTCACTTTATGGGATTTTGCTCTGTCTTACAGTAGCTTCCTTCTTTTGTTATACAATTTGTTTATGGCTGGGGTCCACCAGACAGGACGCTTTCCTTTGGTGGAGAGGGTCTTGGTTTTATTTGGGATTGCACGATCCATGCATTCTTGGAGATGTCCGTAGAAAGCATTTGCGTAGGATTCAGCATTGTGGGATGACACCATCTCAGTCTTGAGAAGTGTAAAGTCGGCTTTTGAGAAGTTTCTCACTGTAGTTTTTTGTGCTGGGGGTGGAGGTGGTAAATGTATATCCAGGGTGATTAGTTTGTGGTCAGATCTCACCAGTGAGGGCAATACTTCCAGTGTGGAGCATTTTGTCCCCATGTTTGTGATGATCAGGCCCAGTATATTATCCCCCTTGTGGGAGAGGTAACTAGTTGTTCCATTGCATTTGAGTTTATGAATTCCAGGAACCTTTGGGCTAGGGTGTTAGGGCTAGAATAGTGCACCCAGTCTATGTTAGGGTAGTTGAAGTCTCCCAATATGATGGTATTTGGTGAGACATTCATATCTTCCAATGTCTTCAGAAAGGCTGAGTGGGGTTCTTGAGATTGGGAGGGTGGTCTGTAACATGCAACCAGTTGTATAGCAGTTTTGCCTATGGTTAGCTGCACCTGGATGGTCTCCGATGCTTCATGAGTTGCCACTAACCTAGAGGTGTGGGTGTCCTTGATGAATATGGACACTCCCCCTCCCTTTGTGGTTCGGCCTGGGTTTTGGGGCCGAAAAGCATGATACGAGGTAAAGCCTGGTAGCGCTGGGGTGCTCTCCGGAGCCTTGAACCAGGTCTCGGTTACAGCGCAGACATCGATGTTCTCCATACTGAGGAGTGCTTCGAGAGCCTGCATCTTGAGATTTAGACTTCTGGCGTTGAGCAGCATTACCCTTAATTTTATTCCATTTTTGTTTTCTAAGGAGGTGGGTTCATCTTTTGAGCCTTGCCTAAAAAAGGCACTATGGGAGTGGCAAGAGCCTTAGCCAATATCTGGAAGCCCAGTGGTGACAGGTGCAAGCCATCCCTTGTGAAGCAGCGTGGCTTGTCCAGCATGTCATCCCAAGCAGACAGACATTGGATCCCCCTAGAATGACACCAGTAATTGAGCCAATTATTAAAGCTGATCATCTTGTCTTTGTATTGTGGCATCATTCTTGGTGAGGGCAGGATGCTGCTCAGGGTCAGGGTCATACCAGCCTGGGCTACATAATCAGAGAGCTCCTCAATGTCTCTTTTCATGTAGTCCAAGGAGGTACATCTCAGGTTATTCATGCTGGCATGGACAATGATGGAGTCATATTTGTACGTGCTTTTGAGTGACCTGAGTGCGTGTGTTATATGGCAGATCCTAGCCCCCAATAGGCAGCTTACCATTACCCTCTCCTTGCTCAGCCTGGTAAGTGGGACATCAGTGTGTCTGACTATAGAGTAACCTATCACTAGTGTATCAGGCATAGTGTTTGGCCTTAAGGGCTGTGATTTATTGACACACCGATTTATTGAAGTATGTGTTGCATGTGTTATGTTTTGAGGTGGTGGATTTTTGGGTGTCTGCTTTGGGAGCCTCTGTTGTTTTGGTAAGTTTTTTAATAGAGCCTCCGAGTATGGTTTTGTGTTATTATGTGTTTGATTTGCAGTTGGGGTAGGTCTATGTGTGACTGGGTTTGTTGTGTGTGTGGTTACCTTCTCCTCCTGTCTGGTCTTGCCAGTCCTGAGTTGAGAGAGTTCAGCCTCCAGTTTGGCTATATAGTTGCATCTCTCACATGTATTTGTGTTTGTTGGGAGGAGGAGAGGGTTGTCTGTGTACATGAGACAATTATAGCATTGTCTCAAGATTCCCAGATTAACCAGCTGAGCAGGAGAAGATGCTAGCAATCTACCACTCGACATGCTAGAATATTATAAGAGAGTGCTGTGCCTTTAAGGGAAGTGGTTGGGGTGGTAGGTGGATGTAGTGCTACTTGAGTTTGAGAGTGCTTGCTTAGAAGAGTAGCTTAGAGAACAAGTGCTATGCCTATAATATAACGAGTAGACTGGTTATTCTAAGAGTAGAGCTTTCTAAGGGAAAATTTGAAGAGCAGACTTGGCAGAGCCAGGAAAAGTTTAACCCTGTTTAACCGGTGCTGCGCTATGCGCACAATCGTGCAAAGCAGCTAAGCGGATTTTAAACAGGGAACTTGAAAAGAGCTAGAAATGGTCCAAAACAACCAATTACTACAGCTCTTGTGCTGAGATCACTTCCTTCAGGGACAGATAGGCTGCTCAAGGCTCCCCACTCCCACTGGTGAGCAAAGAAACTTCTTTCTTATCCAAGTAAGGTAATGGACAACACAGGAACTATACCACAGCCCAGAATACAGCAAAGCCTGTAAACTGGTCTAAACTAGTCGAGGAGAGGCGGGAAAACAAGGATTATTTTTTTTTTTTTGTTTTTAGATAGAAAACACTCAGAAATACAGAAGGCAGCAATAAATCAGTTACACAGGCTAGCACACTTTAGTGGGCAGCCTCAATAGTTAAATTAAACAAACAAGCACAGAATTTCGATTAATTTTCGACCAGATAAACTTTTAAGTGCAAATACTATAAAATGCAGCAAACAGTTAAAAAAACAGTATAAGCTTGTTTAAAATAAGCAAGAGAAGGTATTCCAAGTAAAAACAGAAAAAAATACTTAAATCTGGAAAGTAGTCGCTTTTCTCAGTTCTCTGTAGCTAGGACCACTCTGCAGGACCACGTGGAACTGTCTCTGAGTAGTATAGCCAGAAAAAAATGCTCTGAGGTGGATTTTAAACAGGGAACTTGAAAAGAGCTAGAAATGGTCCAAAACAACCAATTACTACAGCTCTTGTGCTGAGGTCACTTCCTTCAGGGACAGATAGGCTACTCAAGGCTCCCCACTCCCACTGGTGAGCAAAGAAACTTCCTTCTTATCCAAGTAAGGTAATGGACAACACAGGAACTACACCACAGACCAGAATACAGCAAACCTGTAAACTGGTCTAAACTAGTCGAGGGGAGGCGGGAAAACAAGGATTATTTTTTTGTTTTTTTTGTTTTTAGATCGAAAACACTCAGAAATACAGAAGGCAGCAATAAATCAGTTACACAGTCTAGCACACTTTAGTGGGCAGCCTCAATAGTTAAATTAAACAAACAAACACAGAATTTCGATTAATTTTTGACCAGATAAACTTTTAAGTGCAGATACTATAAAATGCAGCAAACAGTTAAAAAAACAGTATAAGCTATATGTCATTCATAGGTAAACTAAATATCTGTGGAGGCATTCCTTAACCATATGGCTTTGTAATGTTTCTGTTAAACTTTGTACTTTTATGTTGCCTTTAACTGACAATGGTTGTCAGGAAATCTTATTTAGCAGAGGAGGAGTGATCACTGTACTTTAGCATTCATAAAAGTCCCAAAGATATGCCAGTATTTCTATGGTTATTTTCTTGGCTTGCAAGCACCAGATGGCAGTCCTTTCTCCTTGCACTCTGCACTGGTGCACCAGAGTAATGTAGTGTATTGTTTTCTTTCAAACTTTTTGTGCATAGCACCTCCAGCATTTTCCATTGTGAAGCAATGTGAATATGTAGCGTTGCTGACAACTGTAGTAGCCAGATTCAGAAGGATGGTATGTGTTTTGAGTAGACATGAGTAATCAAATGAGAAAAAAAATGCATTAAACAGGTAATGCTTGTGTTAAAACCCATTGACATTTGAAAAGAGATGAACCACAACAGACAAATAATTGGACGACAGTCTCAATTTTTTGCATTGTGGAGAAATTTGCACTGTTACAGCAAGAGAATAAATACTTTAGTCAGAAAGCATAGTCTGTACTAGTAGCAGATGACCAGTATCTATTAAACCAAAACAGACCATTTTTTCATAATGTTACTTTTCAACTTATATAATTAGACTACCTAGATAATTACTCTGCAAGGGATCTGCATCCTTATTATTTGCCTTAGTTTACTTTCAAAACTCAGATTTTGCTTTGAAAATGCTGGTACTAGTAGTATATTTAGAAGAATTTGATTGTTGGATGCCCTCTTGTTGTGTATAGACCATGTAGAACTTATCTTTAAGTGACCTATATAAAACAGGCTATAGGTAAAATTCCTGACGTCCTTCTATATAACTCAAGTTTTCCAAATCTATGATTATTTTCAAAATGAGTCATTGCACCTTTTTAGTTTGTTTCAGATAGCCTGTTTAAAGACTATGGAATGCAATATTGTAAATAAATAACAGGTTGAATCTGAGAGGTAGGTGGTACAATTAACCCCTTGAGTGACTAGATGTAGCTTTTAACTAGACAGAGTATAGAATATGCTTTTCTGACATTGGTAAGTATTCACCATAATTTTGTTTCTAGATAGCAATAATAATAATAATAATAATAGTAATAATGATAATAGCTTCTGTTTCATGTGTAAATTGAATTTGATCTGAATTTTTAGACGTTAATATGTATATTGAAGCTGGTCAGTTCAAAATGACCATATATAGGAAGAGTATGGAAAGCAGTTTGGTTCTACATGCTGATAGTTTTCATATCCAAGATTTAGTTTAATCCCTTCCATTTGGAGGGTATCTCAAGACACAGACATTAATCTCTGATGTGTTGGAATTCCACACAATGGCTAAGGATTGAATTAAACATTACCCAGACAAAGGGTGTTCTTACAAATTGTTGAGATTTTCCTGGGCTAAGTGGAGAGGCACATACTGCAACTACAGTTCTCATTTTAGCTACTATAGAATGCAGAATGTATCCAATGAGATATATTTTATTATAGCAATAACCCACGCCTGGGTGTGGGTAATGCTGGATTTACCCACGGTTGGCGTGGTTTGGTCCCGAAGCCCGAGGGACCAAACAAAGACAACCGTGGGTAATCCAGCATTACCCACCCAGAAGTGGTTATTGTTATTATAATGACATTATTTAAGAAAAGAAATAATTACTTTTCTTAAATAATGGCATTGTATAATGCCTCTTTGCTGCCCTTCCGCAGCTGTCTGGTGTTCCACGGCAGTTCTGATGTACTGCGCATGCCTACGCAGTACATCAGAGCTGTGGGCAAAAGCAACGGAGAACGCAAGATCTCCGTTGCTTTTTACTGTCTCGCTATGTTAAATGGGTTTAACATAGCGAGACAGTTTTAAAATAAGCAACGGAGATCTCCGTTGCTTATTTTAAAGATTTCTCGCTATGTTAAACTCATTTAACATAGCGAGACAGGTTAAAAAAAAAAGCAAAGGAGATCGCAAGATCTCCGTTGCTTTTTACACACTGTGTCGCTATGTTAAAGGAGTTTAACATAGCGAGATAGCTTTAAAAAAAGCAACGGAGATCTGCGTTGCTTTTTTTTAAACCTGTGTCGCTATGTTAAACTCTTTTAACATAGCGAGACAGTGTTTTATACTAACGGAAAAAGTCCAGGCGACCGGACCTTTTTCCGTTAGTATATTGAGGGATTTACAACGGGCACGCTGGTTGGGCTGGCCAATCAGCGTGCACGTTTTAGAGGAGGCATTGTATAATAACAGGTTTGCCCTGGAGGACCAGAATCTTGTAAAGACTTTCAAGAAGCATTGGGATATCCTTTCTATTAAAGATATTTAAATGAGGAATAACTGAGTTTCTAACATTATCTTATAGAACCTTTCTCAGTTTATGCAATAGTTTAGTACATTGTTCCTCCAAGTATATGGAAAATTATGTTATGGGGAAAGAGATAGCAAGGGTGATAACTGCCTGGGTTGCCCAGTTTATAATTTCAAAGATGTAACATTAACTCAGCATATTAATTATCTAATAGTATGCAAATTAACTCAGTAACATTGACATACTTCATAGGATGTTTCTTGCCTCAAATGATCTTGCTTGAAGCTTTCTTTTCAGATTTTTTTTTTAATTTTCATTTGTTAAATAGGATACTCCAACTGAACTGAAAGCCCATTTTCTCTGGAGTTCCAGAGAGAAAAGCTCCAATATACAATCAAGTTTCAAATAATTGAGATAATACAAAATATATGTAGAATGAAATCTCTAAACATATCTTAAAAAAGTGTGTGTGGATTAGACTTGAAAGAACACAGAAGTAAACCAGAATCATCACATTTTAAAGTTATTCATTATTAAGTAGAATTACTATGTATATACAGTACATGAATTTTAGATTAGCCTATCTGCATCAAGAAAGGTATTTACTTGTGTGAAGATGAAGCTCTTCTCAAACACCAAGTCTTCATCTTCCTCATTTATAATGCTTGTACTAGCACCTGTAACATTAAAAATACAACGGTAATATGTGGAACAAGCTGAAGTCCTACAGTGTTGTTATTAGGGAAGGTGTGGCAGCGGGTACTGCTGCACCTGTCAGACAATTTGCCCCAGCTTTGTCCATTGATGGCCATGACGAGAGCGAGAGAGAGCGCTGAACATGTTTTTGTATGTGCAGGCTTGTACTGTATTTAACAATGTCTGTATGCCATTCTTTTACTAAGTCCATCATAGTTCCCCTGTGAAGACATGTTCCCCCATTTGGTCCACTGATATACTATGCTGTCTCCATCACAGACACCTTATGTACAACTGGTCGCAATCATCCTATGATCTAGTACAGTAAGTTTTGTCGGAATACTTTTTCTTCACAACTGTATTGCGGTAGTGGAGATTTGGTAGACCATTTCACTGGGACATTTCATAGAAATTACAGAGATGATAACACCCAGTGTGGAGCTATATCAAGCCTTCAAGACAGAGACCTGTCTTGGAACATCATAGCTCCATTCATGTAAACTACAGGCAAAAAAATACATGAAAAATTGTGAATGTATGAATATGCAGATATTTGTTGTTATAATAGACATATCAGAAGGGAAGCAGCAATGAAAGTACTTACTGTATCCAGAACAATGCTGAGTCAGTAACAAGAAGACAGTATTATCACATGCTGCACTGCTAAGACATCTTTATGAAACAGTGTGAAGGACCTTTCACTTCAGACAATTAGGAAGCTGCTATGCATACACAATGTAGTCCATTAGGACTGCAGGCTTTGAAAATTGCTTTCTCTATATTTGATGGTTCCACAAGTCTTTCTGCAACAATTGTGTAACATGATCCCTGCAGTATTTGTCTTCCACACTGTTATATTTATTCTGGCGCATGTCTGTTGTTGTGGCAGTGATAACAACACCTTAGTGTTTAGTGACTAGAAAGATACATAGAACAACTCTCCGCCCAGTGGAATGATTATATGTCAAGGGACTGAGTGAGCTATCAGTAAGTCCTTTTCTGTCGGTCACCCATTCATCAAACTCTAGACTATTAACTTTACTAAAAAATACAGAAGGACAGCACTGTACCCCATAGAGGCCTGCACCTTGACAACCCTGTGTCTCTGTATATATACTAACGCTGAGACTGCATAACATTAGGGAGAAGGGAAAACTTCCAGTTTCTTAGTGCTCTGCAGTCTTGCAGAGATGCGCTGTTCCCTACTAATTAACCCATAGGTTGCCTAAACGACACTTATATAACCAATAGGTCAGTCAGGAAAAGTTAGACAATCTAGTGTAACATTTTACACTGGCACATAATGAAATTAGTGGGCATTTATTACATGACGTTTCTCCCCATCAGTAAGACAAGGAGGCAAAGTTTATATTTAAATATTGTGCTCTGCAGTTCAGTGGACTATATATGAGGTATTTCTTTACAGAAAAAGTTCAACATAGTAATGCTACATTTATTTTATTTTGTTTTAATTAATTTATATATATATATATATATATATATATATATATATATATATATATATATATATATACTAGATTCTGGATAATACCATGAATGAAGGTTTTAGAAAAATAGGGCTGTACACATCTCTGTAATTTATGCTATCCATTTGTGATTTTGCAAGGCATTTTTATAATTATTCCTCAAACTTATGTCTTATCAGGGATATCTTTTGGTTTGGCTATTGACTATTTATTGTTGTAAAACTGAATTTATGAGGTGTATGGGTATGTATTTTCAGCTAAGAGGATTTTTTTTTCAAACACAGAATGCTTATTGCCATTGGATGATAATATAACTAATGTGGTTAATTGTTCTTGTGTATATATCTTTTAACTCTTGAAGTGCTTTAACCTGGGAGAAATTTTTTGCAGAGGTATTACTTTTGAATTTTAACAATTGAATTAAAGTTATGTTGTAAATAGTATATTTTGCTTTAGGCTTTTCAGTGTACTTAGAAAGTTTAAATCATTGCCTGCCATCATTCCTAGATCTTTAATGATGGTGTCAAGTTTTATGATCTGACTATTAATTTTGAAATAATAATATATGTCCATTTTGATGACTTGTAATGCTACATTTATTGACATTAAACTTGTGATCATTGCTTCTACTCAGATATGTATTTTTTGTAAACAGTGTTGCAGAACTTTGTCATTCTTTATGGAAGTAATTTTGTCACCCAGTTTCTATTCATCTGTATATGTGGTTATCCACAGTAAATTTCATAACTATTTACAAGAAGACTAGTCTGAAAAGATGTGTCTAAGGACTTAGAAACCTCAGCCATTAGTTCATACAGCAACACATCCACAGTCAGTACTCATAACCTGTAAGAATAATAAAGGTGCAGACTCTAAGCTCTTAAAGCCCATTGAGACTACATCTACACATACAGTGATGTTTTATGCGACTCGTTGGTAGGCATACAGGCACCACCCTTACTAGGTTGGATAAGAATAGGGTGACAGCTATCTTTCTGGAGCCAGGATCCGAGGCATAACACGGGGTCTTAGACCCTTCACCTTTACAAATACAATTATGACCGGATTGAATGAGCTTTGGCATTCTACTCTGGGGGATTTGAGCTTGCTAAATGTAAAGCTATGGAATGTATTATTTTAGACCACCTTATTCCGGACATTGAAAATCTGTTAACCCTAGTCCCTCATGTTTCAACTTTGTCAAAAGAAGATCCTGCCTCTTTAAACTAATTCAATTCTTTGGGAAAGTTACAGAAGTAGTACATAGTAGTTACACAGTATGTACAGCATACCTGGATCTGGCCAAGGCTTTTGACACTATTCCCATGCAAGCATTATTTACAAACTTATAAATCTGAATATAAATATTTATGTTGCATAGTGTATAGTTAACTGGGTGTTTGAGAGAACCCTTTGGGTTACAGTCACAAGTGCCATCTCTGAAAGCAAAAAAAAAAAAGTTACCAGTGGTATACCACAGGGCTCAGTATTGGGTCTCTTTCTATTTAATATATTTTTCTCAGACTTTCAGGCCAACACTCCTAGTCTAAATTTGCAGATGACTTTGAGTTGGGACTTGTCATTCGCCCTTCTACTGACTCACAAATGTTCACATGTTAGACCATGTTAACAACTGGGGTAAAGACAATAGCCTCAAATTACATTTGAAAAAAATTTAGTACAATTAATTTTGGTAAACAAAACATTTTCCCATAACATATAGGCTGCACACCCTTCCATTCAGATACTGTCACAAGACAGGCACTCCTGTTCATAATTTCTTATCTTTTGACCATCATGTCACCAGAATAATTAGGAAAACCTATTATCTCATTTATCTAATTTCTCAAGGCATCTCCTCGAAATCCAAAGAAGTGATAATTCTCATTCATTTATATTACATCAGATTGATTATTAAATATAATGCCCCTTATGTTCAGTAGCAGATTACATGTACCCTGGGCCCTGGTTAGTTTTCAAATCATGGACCCCATGTGCATACAACATTTTAGACCATGCAAAAATGCATGTCTTCCTGATTGTTTTAAAGTATAGTCCATGTTAAATACAGCACCATTTATTAGAGTATATTTTATTTTGAACTTGTTTTCCAGAAACACTAAAAAAATTGCAAAAAAAGCAATTTCAGAACATTTGAACCAAAAAAGGGCATTCAGGTTGTTGACATTACAATCCACCATCATCCATATTCAAGAATTATGGGCACTTTATTGACTGTGTACATATCACATTTCTGATTGTGATAAAAATAGCCACAGTAACGTATTACAGTTTGCTTTACACAAATGCACTTTGATCCTGCAAAGACAGACTAATGGCTTCATAACTTTATCAGTCATTTTTATCCATAGACATCCCTGAAATCCAGCAATTTTAGCTGCATTGTTGACTACATCCTTCTAGAATGTCTGTGAATAATATAACTAACAATAATAAGGATCAAAGTTACAGTTCAAATTTGTTTCACATGAATACACAGTAGTACAAGTATTCCAACTTAATTAACAAATGCAAATGCACACTAGTCCTGCAAAGCCAGATTAATGACTGTTTAAAATGACCAGATGATAAGAGCATAAGGTACATTTATCCAGAGATACCCTCACCTCCACCAGCAGTTATAGCCACTTTTTTGGCTATGTACACCCCTTGTTGTTATGAAGAAACAAATTACATGCACTTTATTGGTAAATTTGGATGAAATACTTGAAATTGTATAAAGATCCCTAGCATCATACCATAAGACCCAGCCATGTGCAGCACAGTTTAAATACAAGTGAATTTATGAGAAATATTAACCACTTGATAACATATGCTGTCAATATGCACAGTCTCAGCAAAAGTAAGTCATCTGAATGATTCCCCATGAAAGAGGGCTATTATTTTACAGAGGTTGCTGTTGCCAAACAACTCTACATTTCATTGCTACATTTACAAATGCAGTACCTGCTGTCCTTGAAGAATAAATTACCTATGTTGCATTACAAATTGATGTGCTTGTGATATTGTCATAACATTTCCTGATCTATTTCAGCTATGTAGTAGGAAATGGCTGGCAAAGAACAACACCAGGTTTATAGTTACTAGGGATGTAGTCCAGGAAACCATTAAGAAGCCTAACAAATTCCCAATTGCTCCAAAGCACTATCTGGTTAAATGATTTACTGAATGTCACACAGTAGTAAATGAAAGAAGAAACATTCAAACCCCCACCCTCGCCACTGAAAACAGCTAATTAAGAAGTCAAAGCTTTAGTCCTCTATGCAAACTATCAGAGAAACAGTTTTTAACTAAATGCAGGCACCTTTTGCAATCCAATGTTGTAGAGAAGACTGTATCAAAGTAAAATGCAACAATGACTACATAATGGATACTGAAGATCAGACAGTTATGATCATCACTCCTATTAATGAATTAATGAATTCTTTAATTCAGCGAAGACAGCCAAACAATTAAAGACAATATAAATGCTGCAGCAGCTTTTGATCAACGACCAAGTCACATGAAAATCAGAAATATTACTCATACAGCAGTGGAGGGTGCTTTCATGCTTGCATGACACCTAATTCTAATTTTGCCCTCTCCATGTCTTCTCTCTCATCAAGCATAGCTATCCCCTGAGATATCACTCAGTGCAGGTCTTACCTACTTAAAAGGCTAATAATGCTGTATTGTTGCAGCATACACTCCCAGAGTCAACAAGTACAGATCATGGACAAATGGGAGCCTATGCATGGTAATTAATTAACAAACTGACAACCTTATCTTTAGCCTCAGTTTTTTACAAACTTCTTCATGTGTGTCTAGCCTTTTGAGCCATGAAAGATCCAACTTTATTGACCTTCTATTCCTTCTCAGAGCAAATGGTTCCTCAAATGCTAGGTAAGAGGAACTAAACCTTTATCAACAAATAAGTAAGGCACACTGGCATGATAAATTCATATTCCAATGTAGTCCCCACCTCTGGCACAAACTTCCACTTAATATCAAACAGAGTAGCACTTTGCCACCTTAAAGATACATACATACATACATACAAATATTATAAGCACAGGCATTGATGCCCTTCTAGGCTGGTATTATACAAAAGCATTTGTTCCCATAATAAGTGTCCTGGATGTTCTTAAAAATATCTAAACTATTGCTTGCTTTGATGTAATTTGTTAGTCTGTTCCATGCATCAGCTGCTCTCTCAGAGAACCAATTAGCGCACTTCAAAATCCTATAGAATCTTCTACAAAGGATGCCTGAGGTAAACCTAGATAATTTGATGGGCAGCCACACATTCTATATCTTGTATTGTCCTCATGGCTTCATAGGTTCATAGATGAAAACTAGGCTAATGACAACAGGGGCCTATCTAAGTCTAGCCATGCATCCCAAATGTATTCAACAAGCTTTGGTGCCCTAAAGGTTATGTTAAGGGGTACCTATAGGCAAGAGCTTGGATGGCCAAGCATTTATAGGCTGCTTGTGTCCTCTAGAGACATAGATGCCAGACCAGGGGGTGAATTTCTAATTCCCCATTCACTGTTCCATGTAATGCTTTAATTGGATTAGGTAAGAACTCTGCTTCACACAGATGGAAAGCATGTTCCAGAGAAGGGGTATTCTCTGAGACGCATACATGTTCCATCAACAAGTCTTATTTCTTTTGAAAACAATATTTAAGTTCTTAGATCAGGTAGATCTGATGCTGTTTGCTTTGTCAATATGCAGAAAGTCCATCAGAGTGGGATCCAATTATGCCTTGTATGCCAGGGATAGATCACCCCTCAACAGTCGGTAAGAGACAGAGCACAGGGAGAAGGTTGTCAGGCAATCTGCATAGGACATATTGTTAATGCCCTGTATTTTATTTGTGAGGAACCTTTGTGGATGTTCTAGTTGTTGCATGTTCCTGGTCAGGTAAATATCTAAAGGGCGTGTGTACTCAGTGATAGGTCTGATGAGGGCCAAATACTTTGGAATGATGGCTTCCTTGAACCTAGAGTCCATATCCTTGTTTATACATTGAGCAATATAGACTGATTTCATTATTACCTTAGACACACTATTGATGAAGTTCAGATTACTATCTACATATATCTCAGGGGCGTGTTATCAATGAGGTAGTTTCCTGGGTAACTAACTTCCCAAGAGGTTCTATTATGCATTTCTTGGCACTGATTTTTAAACCATGACTCTGGCACCAGTTATTTGTCAGTGTAATTTCTTCATGAAGGATTTTAGTGTCCTGGGGGATTCTATGACTGCACGTAGTTTGCAATCATCTGCAAACTTGGTCAGCCAGAAGCTCTTGATGTTGGCCTTGACTTCAGAGAAGTAGATGCTAAAAATGAGCAGATCCATCACAGAGGCATGACAGATCCCACTATTGACTGTCCCTTTGAGGAGGTAAACTCCCCTATTCAAACTTCCTGGGTCTTATCTGAAAGCCATCTGTCTAGTCAGTGTGTAACACAGAAGTTTATACCTAATTCTATGGGTTTGTTTACAATATATGAGTGGGGTATTGTATCAAATACCTTAACTAGGTCAAGGCCAGCAATATATACCATTTTACCCCTGTCCATTGCCTTGGTGACCTCCTTGAAGAAGCCCACCAGGTTGATTAGACATGACCTGCGCTTCATGAAACCAAACCTAGTTAGATCAAGTGTCTGAAGGTTTCCTATGTCATTGTTAATCATTCCATGGTAATTGTTTCCATGGCTTTGCATATGAGACTAGTCAAACGTATGGATTTGTTTTTACTGGGGGCTGGAAATGGCCCACCCTTATGCAGAGGGATGATCATTGCTATTCTCCATTTGTGTGGCATGAAACCTGTCTGGAGGCTACAGTTAAATAGTGACTCTAGCAGTCTTGACAGGTTGTGTTTCATGCTATTTATCTCATCCTGGGAAATTATCAGGGTCCATTGATACAGTGTTCTTGGCCTTGTAGAATACATTAAGACCTGCACCCTAGTGATGGTTGGGAGGTTATGTTTAATGGTATTAACTGAGGGGTGGCTATGGAGACAGAGGATAAAATTGGAGCTGATTTTGTTGGCCAGTTGATTTGCTACATTTTCTCACTCAGCATGGCTCCACTTACACTTAGTTCTGTCTATAGTTGTCTACTGCCTTTGAGGTTACAGACATAGATAAAGAAAGCCTTATGGTTGTCCTTGGACTGGGAGCCTATTTTTACTTTTGGTAAACTTGATTTGTCCTTTGCTTTGTTTGTTTAGAGTGATGAAATTTTTTTTGTGTTGGGCACTGCACTTCCTAATTTTTGGTATGAGTTTTTCCTTTTCTATACAAATTATTGATGTTGGGTTTCCATCAGGATGGCTTGTTTTTTGAGATTGTGCTGAGCGTATTCCTGGTAAGCACACCTGTCTCTCGGTGTTTATTAACATGAGTCAAATTAAGCAGAGACCTTCCCTGGCCCTCTTCAAATGCAGTTTGGATCAATGGATGGGAATCACAAATTCACACCTGGGGTAGTGCTTATGTCCCTTATGGACAGGGGCAATCTGTAAGATACTTGATGCACAGGCACAAATCCATACCATCTTCTTGCCCCTAGGGGCCATATATATTGGGTAAAATCGGATTATATTGGCTAGGCTTGTAAGGGCCTTAATGCCATTAACCTAGTGATCTACTATGAACCAATTGTACATGGTTTCGGTGACATGAACAATTCTGCATAGGCACCTGTGTTTTCAAGGTTTAGGAGGAGGAGGATTGAAAGTTTACCAAGTTATCACTTAATAATAGGAAGTTTGCCTATTTGTTTCAGGGTTCCATGGAGTCTCAGGTTTTATTTTTATTTTAAAGTCAACAGCTGTATGGTCTGACCTTACCAGACCGAACATTACACTGGAGCATCTGATCCAGGGTGTTTGTGCTTACAAAGTCCAGAAATCACCAGGCCTGCAAGTCTGGGGTCTTATATGAATCCTAGTTTATAGTTAGGTAGTTACAGCCACCCTTGAATATGGTATTGGCTTGAATGGTCGGTCTCTCCAGTACTTTTAGGTATGCACTATAGGTTTTCTAGATCATAGATGGGGACCTATAGCTTGTAAGGACACGGTAAGGGACTTTGCCTGTGGTATTTTGCAAAATGAAGAAGCTCAGGCATGTTGTCCTGTTTGGCCCAACCTTAACGTGCGTTTGTGATGTAAATTGAGACACTACCACCATTAGTCCCTGCCTGTATAGTAGCTGGCCTAAATGTGTGGAAGGCATGGTAGTCCTGCTCTTCCAGGGTGCTCTGTGTGGCTTTAAATGACTTCTGGGTAACCGCACAGATGTCTGCATTTTCCAGGGTGAGGCGAGCTTGGAGTGAGTGGAGTTTCTGGTTTAAACTCCTGGCATTGAGCAGTAATACCTTTCAATTTCCTTGCACTCATTTTGTGATGTCAAAAGTTTTGTCAGATCAGCATTACTTAACAAAGGCATTATGGGGGAGGACAATGTTTTGGCTAATATCTGACAGTCTAGATGAGACAATGCATTGAGGTCTGTCAACCATATCCAACCATGATGACAAATATTGTATCACCTTGGAGTAACACTGGAAGCTAAGACAATTATAAAAGTTAATCATCTTCTCTTCATATTGTGGCATCATCATCATTGTTGAAGGAATGCTCTTCAGTGCTAGGCAAATACCTGCCTGGGTCACACAGTCCAAGAGCTCCATAATGACTCTTCATATAGTCTACAGAGGTACGTTTTAGGTCATTTAAACTTATATGGACTATGACTGAGTCATGCTGGTACTTATGTACTGAGTACATGAGTAATCTGCCAGATCCTGGCCCCTGATAGACAACTGACTGTACTTTTTTCCTCACTCAGCTTGGTGAGTGTGACATCTGTGTTTCTCTCTATGGAGTCCCCTGTAACTGAAATATTATTGTGTCATGTGGTTTCTTGTCTTATGGGCTTTGGAGTTGAGACTCTGTGAGATGTGTCTATATGTATTCATAGGTTCACAGGTAAGCTCTAGGCTAGCTGCCCTTGTGGGCTATTTTAAGCCTAACCAATTTCCCTTTTTTTTCTCTTGAATTAACCTATTCCCATTTGGTTAGACACTTGTCTTACCCATCCCATGGTCGATAATTATATATCACCCCAATGATAACTGGGATCATACCATAGTTAATTTGAGGGAACATGCATGGAATAAAGCATTTAAGAGCTGCCTCTGTCCATTAATAGTACAGTGGGCAGTCATAGGGTAAAGGTTTTGTTTCATATCCATAGATCCAAGTTGCATTTGAATACAAACAGGGATAGGGAGTCTGTTTGAGAGTAGCGTTATCCTCTGCGAGATATACCTGTCCCATTAAACTATTCTGCTGATGCTGCAGAAGAGGTTTAGCTCTCTAGACTGAGGGTGCCTTGTATGCTTACCTCTCAGCTTCTTAGATCAAGAAACCTAGACAAAGCCTAAAATAATTGGTGGTGGGGTGGGGGACAAAGGACCGAAAACAGGCACTGATTTTAATTATTGCTATGATAAACTTAAAAAGGTACCAGAATAACAAGTTTTACATTAGCATGCATTTTCTAAAGGATATAAAGTCTGAAACTCAAAAGTGTGTCATGATTTGCTGGAAAGCCACAACTTTTAAGAGGAACAGACCAAATATTTGAGGTAGAAATCTGGTCATTCTGCAAAAATCTGGACTGTTGATATGCTTGTATGCCAGACACAAGTCACCTCTTAGCAGTCTGTAGGATGCCAAGTATAGTAACAGGGCTTTGAGCTAGTCCAATTAGGACATGTTGTTTAGGCCTTTTGTCCTTTTAGTATGTATATCTGTGGGTCTTCCAGTTGTTGCAGGTGTCTGAACAGATACATGACAAAGGGGAAATTATGCTCAAAGACCGGCCTAATGAAGGCTGAGTAAAGGGAGACAATGACATCCCTAGATCTAGATACAGTCCCTTTGTTTATAAATTGTGTAATATAGAAGGACTTTCTTACGACAATGGACAAATGTTAGTCAAAAGATAGGTCACTATCCACATAAGTTTCCCATATCTCGAACAACTGGGTCATCTCTCAGAGATGTATTGTCAACATGGTGGATGTTATATTGATAGAGTGCTTTTTGGGCTGCTGAGGACATTTATTGTAGGTGCAATGTCTGGGAGATGTTTGGGGTTAGGAGGATTACATTTAAGAGTCTCAGCAAATGTGGCTCTATGTGTCTGATCCATACTGTGTGTGGTGGGTGTAGTGTTTGTATTATGGACAACCTGCTTGATATTATGAGTGCTTCTATGTCAGCGATTTGCCTCCAGTCATATTGTGTAAATACACTTCTCACATACCTTTTCAGTTTCTTTAAGAATTAGTTGGTTGTCAGTAAACATGAGGCAATTACTATATTGTTTCAAGATGCCCATATCCACCAAGCTGGCTGCAGAAATATCAGGAGAGGTCATATCCAGGATGACCGGCCCATTTAAGTAAGCAGTAAGTTGTTTTTGGAATACAGAAAATATCTAATCTAAGTCATGTGAGGCAGTACTTGTCATGGCACAAAATAACTGTTTCTTTTGCATCCGAGTACAGGGAAGAAGTTGAAAGGATAGTTTTAGAGGGGAAAATATCAATTCTAGGTGCCTGAAGGACCCTGGCTTTGCAGAAATGTGACGCCTTTACAAAGGCTCAAACAAAGAGTAGACGAATAGAGTGGTCCCTGGCTAATTACACCAAGCACAATGTAAGGTTTCTTAAGTGATTTAGAGCACAGAATTTGACAAGGCTACCCTCTGCTGGGACTAGAGAGCAGCACTAACCCTTACAAGCTCTAAAATCATACACTGTACCTGAAGTAACCAGCTTAAACAATAAAACTGACTAAAGTGCAGGAAATTATCAAATTTAACAGGATATAATGAGGCTAGAGGGAACTTTTTAATACAGGTTATTGCCTTGGCTTGTAATGGTCTGCAGACTGATTGCCTGGTATTTAACCTCTGAACATAGGAATTTGTAAGCACAGAGCTCTGTGGGACACCAGTGATAATCCCCATCAGAAAAGACAGACAGCCCTATTTGTGCTAACTTGTGTTCTGTAGCTTACATAATTAATAATTTTAATATGTTAACACTTGCCTTATAAGGTGAAGCATCAACCGTTTCGCAAGATCATGAAAAGCAGCATGCACTTTCCTAACACTGAGTGCTGCCAGTAAAACATTGAAGAATGTTACAAGATTTCCCATTAGCAAATCCATACTTCTCTCAATATCTAACAGAAGTCTGCCCCCGGTACAATACAGAATAGGCTCCGTTATGATTCTTTCCATGATCATGCATAGAATACTGGCTAATGGGTATAAAGTTGTTTGGGTTTGATGTGACTCCCTCACTTTGTGAACTGGTACCTTTATGGGCTGTAAACATACTGACATTGTGTTTAACAAAACTGATAGGAGTTCAGTTACGTTTTCTTTGGTCCTGTAGAAGACACCACTAGGTGTGCCTATGGAAGTTTTTTTTTTAAACTTGTAGCAATATTTATCATATCTGTAGTTATACAAGGTATGTCTCTCCGTTGCTCTATTACTATGACATTCCTTTGCTGACTGCAAATGAACACAAATGAACAAATGAAAACATGTAGGTGTAGTCATTACATCCATTGGATGGGTGGTCATTTCATTATTTGTAGACTGCATATTACACAGTACCGTAATTAGGGCAGGATAACGGGGGTGGCTGCCATGGAGTGCAAGCTTTTAGTTGTTTAAGAGGAGGATTTGGGTAAGGAGATGTCTTTTTCATAGGTTTGCTAGGATGTACAGTATTATCTATATTCCATTGTATTTCTAAGAGGAAGGACATTTTTTGATGGTTCATTTCAGTGTGAATAATCATTTTAATCTAGGTAAAAATGTCTCTAAGTTTTGTCCCAGGCAAGCATAACCCTGATATGAACTTCTTGCAAAATATAGCGAGGTATGTACATGTCTTAGACACAGTAAAGTCACCAATTAGTAAGATTTTATAGTGCTGCAAGGATACAATGTATTTCTTATGGGCTTTTGTGTTTGGCTTGGTGCAGTTTTAACCCCAGCTAGTTTTATTATGGACAGTCTCCATTACAGTGTTGAAATGTATGTGTGTGATTTACTATGGTCATTGGGAGGTCCATATAATGCATTATATATAAGAAGCTTTGGTTTTGGTTACGTTTTGATTTTTTTAAGATACAGGTGAAACTTTTGTGGATGTATTCTTCAGGACCTCTGTGCATGAAGTGATAGGTATGTATGTATTCTTAAGGCAGCTGATCAGAATTTAGCCTCAATATTCTGAATTGCCTTGCAGTGTCTTTGAAATATTTAAATAATTTATTTTCTTTGAACAATCCACTGCCTCTGATAAACTATCCAGTATTTGAAAGTTAGCTTGTGTTGTACCTTTTTACCTAATCTAATCTAAATTAAAATCCTTATTATGTGAAACGTAAATCAGAGAAACAGGTGTTGCTAAGTAAAACCTAGTTTTACCTTTGCTGGAAGTGGGCTTTGTCCTATAATAAGACACCTTAGTGAAGCTCCCATTTAGTCAACAAGTTGTGACCAAATGAGCATTAGGAGAGCCATTCACTGATGAAGCAACCTATATATTTGTACGTCTGTCTAGGTGCATTCATATAGTATTGATCAGTTTGAGCAGACCTCAGAAGACATTTGTTCAATCATCATACATTAGTACCCATCAGTATATGCAGCGTCACATGCTGAATGTTGTCATGGAGTGATGGTACTGAGGTGTGGTTGTTCATGCTTCTGTAGGTACTCTTGTCATTAGATATTTGTTGCCAGCACATCAGTACTACGGAGGCCCTAACCTGTACCGTCTCCATTTTTTGCTTGGTGCCCTACATGCTTCTGCCTCATCTCTATACCACCACCATTAAATGTCCTCCACTGCTAAAACACATGAAGGTTTTCTACTGTTCTGGCAGTTAGAACAGAGGTTGCAGGCTCTGAACTGTATCAAGCTCTACCTATAGTCAAGGGTACTGAGTTTGATTTCTTCTACATCCATTCTGACAATCTGAGAAAGTTGCTTAACCAGTCAGTGCTCCTGGGTTACCCCCCCCCCCCCAATAAAAAGGGATGTATGTCAAGTGGGCTTAACAGGTTAACAAATTAATAAAATAAAACTAAATAAAAAGATATTTTAGATGAAGCTAGGTCACTATCAACAGTAAATCATGACACCAAAAGCTAATGACAGCTACTATGCTGTCATCTCAGGGCATTGCCTTCATTTTAATTGTATCCTGGGACAATTGTATCTCTTTGAAATAAAAATAACATACTGTTTCATTATCATTTAATGTGTTCTTTATAGAAAATTGTAATTACATAAACACAAAAATTAGAGTAATAAGTTGAAACAGTTTCTTATTACTTAGCTAAGTATAAATAACATGTTCTTTTAAGTTCAGTGTGTTTCAAGTCAGTAAATGAAATATAATGCACACTGTTTACTAGGACAAGTAAATTAAGCCTAAACTTGTTTCTAAATGATGGAAAGTGGGGCGGCTGGGGCAAAATTATGATGTTTAAGGTCATAGAGTACACAGGTTATGGTATGAGCTGTTGTACTAAATTGCAAGTATCCATGTTTATAGGCCGTTCGTTACCTTTGCCACAATGCCATGCTACTTCATGTATGTTTCAAAAGGCCAGTATAAATAGTATATCTGCTCTATGTAAGTCTGCAACAGAACATGAGAGATTATACAGTTGTGGAATGAATTCTGTTCACTTTGTGTTTGTGATATTAAGTATTACACATGGGTCAGATATTTTTAAACCCCTAAAAGAAGTAAGAAAACAATCAATAATCATATATGGTTGAAGAGTATTTTACTATCTACTGAAATATAATGCAGGGGTTCATCTTATTTATTTTATTGTCCTTACATAATAACATTTTAAATGTATTAAAGTAGTCAGGCTGAGATATTGAGATTGTACTGTGGTACATACACTTGGCTTCTTTACTTACTTATCAAACTTTTGCTGGTCAAGGCCCTCAACAATATATTGATGTTTTGGAGGCAGTGTCCCCTTACATTGGAGCTAGAAAACTCTCTTCCCTGTTCCTTCTTTCAATCCATATCTTGCTTTCTACTTTAATTATTCGTTCTCTTTTTTCCTTGCACCTGTCTTTTTTTTATATGAAGTTAAGAAAAAAAGATTTAAAAGGCAATCTGGTCTTTCCTGCAGCCATTTTCTAGCAGAAATAATAGATTCTGCATTGTGGACATATGTCAACATTTGAGGGCAAAAGAATCAGATAAGAACAAGTGCTGCCCAGCTAGCATCAATAATTTGACTTACTGAACTGCAAGATTTATGAGTCAAAAGGTAGCCAATGACGTACAGTTTTTGTGTTTTATTTATGCCTGCACTGTAACATCATGAATGTTACTTTGTTACTTACAGTATAGTCAGTGGCATACGTACTGCACGTTTATATGCTTCTGATCTAAGCATTTTGTCTATTAAGATCTTATTTGTTTATTGCAGAACAAAAAGAAGTTAAATGAAATGTATCTTGAAAATTTTAGAGAGCTGTGTATATTAAATACATTTAAACAATAAAGTAGATTGGGGTCATAAGGTAGCCATTTCAGTTGACTTGAAGGTCAGAAACTTGTGCAAGAAGGCAATAAGGAAGACAGGTGATTTTAAGATACACATGGAAAGATATCAATGGGGGGGCGAGGCCTACATGCCAGTGTGACAGCAGCAGAAATCCATAGCTCTGCTTAGATTTTAATATCCTGACAGGAAATATACTTTAATATTTTAGAAAAATCTGACTAAAAGTATATGAAACGTTAGAATAACATAGACTCTTTAATATTTTCTAAAAATTAATACACAGCCAAGAGAATGTTTTAATTATTCCTGTCAAGACGTTTTCTACTGGAGAGCTCAAGATGAACAACTCGAAGACCCCACACCAGGAGAGTGCAGTGAAGAAAGAACTACATCTTATAATAACAAACATCCAAGAACTGTCACTAAAAACATGAGCAACGTGAAGAACCCACAGCAGGAGAGTGCAGTGAAGAAAGAACTACATCTTATAATAACAAACATCCAAGAACTGTCACTAAAACATGAGCAATGTGAAGAACCCACACCAGGAGAGTGCAGTGAAGAAAGAACTACATCTTATAATAACAAACATCCAAGAACTGTCACTAAAAACATGAGCAACGTGAAGAACCCACACCAGGAGAGTGCAGTGAAGAAAGAACTACATCTTATAATAACAAACATCCAAGAACTGTCACTAAAGCATGAGCAACGTGAAGAACCCACACCAGGAGAGTGCAGTGAAGAAAGAACTACATCTTATAATAACAAACATCCAAGAACTGTCACTAAAAACATGAGCAACGTGAAGAACCCACACCAGGAGAGTGCAGTGAAGAAAGAACTACATCTTATAATAACAAACATCCAAGAACTGTCACTAAAAACATGAGCAATGTGAAGAACCCACACCAGGAGAGTGCAGTGAAGAAAGAACTACATCTTATAATAACAAACATCCTAGAACTGTCACTAAAAACATGAGCAACGTGAAGAACCCACACCAGGAGAGTGCAGTGAAGAAAGAACTACATCTTATAATAACAAACATCCAAGAACTGTCACTAAAAACATGAGCAACGTGAAGAACCCACACCAGGAGAGTGCAGTGAAGAAAGAACTACATCTTATAATAACAAACATCCAAGAACTGTCACTAAAAACATGAGCAACGTGAAGAACCCACACCAGGAGAGTGCAGTGAAGAAAGAACTACATCTTATAATAACAAACATCCAAGAACTGTCACTAAAACATGAGCAACGTGAAGAACCCACACCAGGAGAGTGCAGTGAAGAAAGAACTACATCTTATAATAACAAACATCCAAGAACTGTCACTAAAAACATGAGCAACGTGAAGAACCCACACCAGGAGAGTGCAGTGAAGAAAGAACTACATCTTACAATAACAAACATCCAAGAACTGTCACTAAAAACATGAGCAACGTGAAGAACCCACACCAGGAGAGTGCAGTGAAGAAAGAACTACATCTTATAATAACAAACATCCAAGAACTGTCACTAAAAACATGAGCAACGTGAAGAACCCACACCAGGAGAGTGCAGTGAAGAAAGAACTACATCTTATAATAACAAACATCCAAGAACTGTCACTAAAAACATGAGCAACGTGAAGAACCCACACCAGGAGAGTGCAGTGAAGAAAGAACTACATCTTACAATAACAAACATCCAAGAACTGTCACTAAAAACATGAGCAACGTGAAGAACCCACACCAGGAGAGTGCAGTGAAGAAAGAACTACATCTTATAATAACAAACATCCAAGAACTGTCACTAAAAACATGAGCAACGTGAAGAACCCACACCAGGAGAGTGCAGTGAAGAAAGAACTACATCTTATGATAACAAACATCCAAGAACTGTCACTAAAAACATGAGCAACGTGAAGAACCCACACCAGGAGAGTGCAGTGAAGAAAGAACTACATCTTATAATAACAAACATCCAAGAACTGTCACTAAAAACATGAGCAACGTGAAGAACCCAGACCAGGAGAGTGCAGTGAAGAAAGAACTACATCTTATAATAACAAACATCCAAGAACTGTCACTAAAAACATGAGCAACGTGAAGAACCCACACCAGGAGAGTGCAGTGAAGAAAGAACTACATCTTACAATAACAAACATCCAAGAACTGTCACTAAAAACATGAGCAGTGAAAAGAACCCACACCAGGAGAGTGCAGTGAAGAAAGAACTACATCTTACAATAACAAACATCCAAGAACTGTCACTAAAAACATGAGCAACGTGAAGAACCCACAGCAGGAGAGTGCAGTGCAGTGAAGAAAGAACTACATCTTACAATAACAAACATCCAAGAACTGTCACTAAAAACATGAGCACCTCGAAGAGCCCACACCAGGAGAGTGCAGTGAAGAAAGAACTACATCTTATAATAACAAACATCCAAGAACTGTCACTAAAAACATGAGCAACGTGAAGAACCCACACCAGGAGAGTGCAGTGAAGAAAGAACTACATCTTATGATAACAGACATCCAAGAACTGTCACTAAAAACATGAGCAACGTGAAGAACCCACACCAGGAGAGTGCAGTGAAGAAAGAACTACATCTTATGATAACAGACATCCAAGAACTGTCACTAAAAACATGAGCAACGTGAAGAACCCACACCAGGAGAGTGCAGTGAAGAAAGAACTACATCTTATGATAACAAACATCCAAGAACTGTCACTAAAAACATGAGCAACGTGAAGAACCCAGACCAGGAGAGTGCAGTGAAGAAAGAACCACATCTTATAATAACAGACATCCAAGAACTGTCACTAAAAACATGAGCAACGTGAAGAACCCACACCAGGAGAGTGCAGTGAAGAAAGAACTACATCTTATAATAACAAACATCCAAGAACTGTCACTAAAAACATGAGCAACGTGAAGAACCCCCACCAGGAGAGTGCAGTGAAGAAAGAACCACATCTTATAATAACAGACATCCAAGAACTGTCACTAAAAACATGAGCAACGTGAAGAACCCAGACCAGGAGAGTGCAGTGAAGAAAGAACTACATCTTATAATAACAAACATCCAAGAACTGTCACTAAAAACATGAGCAACGTGAAGAACCCACACCAGGAGAGTGCAGTGAAGAAAGAACTACATCTTATGATAACAAACAACCAAGAACTGTCACTAAAAACATGAGCAACGTGAAGAACCCACACCAGGAGAGTGCAGTGAAGAAAGAACTACATCTTATAATAACAAACATCCAAGAACTGTCACTAAAAACATGAGCAACGTGAAGAACCCAGACCAGGAGAGTGCAGTGAAGAAAGAACTACATCTTACAATAACAAACATCCTAGAACTGTCACTAAAAACATGAGCAACGTGAAGAACCCACACCAGGAGAGTGCAGTGAAGAAAGAACTACATCTTATAATAACAAACATCCAAGAACTGTCACTAAAAACATGAGCAACGTGAAGAACCCACACCAGGAGAGTGCAGTGAAGAAAGAACTACATCTTATAATAACAAACATCCAAGAACTGTCACTAAAGCATGAGCAACGTGAAGAACCCACACCAGGAGAGTGCATTGAAGAAAGAACTACATCTTATAATAACAGACATCCAAGAACTGTCACTAAAGCATGAGCAACGTGAAGAGCCCACACCAGGAGAGTGCAGTGAAGAAAGAACTACATCTTATAATAACAAACATCCAAGAACTGTCACTAAAAACATGAGCAACGTGAAGAACCCAGACCAGGAGAGTGCAGTGAAGAAAGAACTACATCTTATAATAACAAACATCCAAGAACTGTCACTAAAATGGACAAATTCGAAAACAAAATGGATATTATCAAACAAGAATGCAGTAAACAACTGGAACTTCTAAATGGAACAGTAAAAAAACAATCTGGACAGATTCTTGCCTTAGAGGAAACAATAACTGGGTACTAGAGTGACAGAAAATGAACATCACAATGAATTTCTTCTGAAACAAAACACCAGGCTGATTGAGAAGCTGGAAGACCTTGAAAGTAGATCAAAGAGGAATAACATAAGAATATATGGAATTCCTGAGAAAGAAGAGGGTGCTAACATGATTCAATCCTCGATAAGTGATTTTCATCAGCACTAAACATGCCTGAATCCCTCTCTTTTGGAAGTGAGAGGGCTCATCAGTCCCTGGCAAATCCAGCTTCATCTCTGAGTTCATCTTACCCAGGTCTATAATTGTTAGACTTCTTTCCTCACAAGGCAAGGACTTAGTGCTGAAATCAGCTTGGACTAATTCCCCTATCAAGATGGGTGAAAAAGTTATTAGTTTTGACAATGATGACACCTCTACAGTCATAAGCAAAAGAAAGGAGTGTGTTCCTCTAATTAAGTCCTTGAAAAAAGCCAATATTAAAGCTCACATTCTTTATGGTCATCCTAGAGTTTGAAGAGACAGGTAACAAAAAATGGATGCTCTATGAAGGAAGGAGCAAACAAAACTAAGAAACTAAAGGACAAATGAATAAATTCCTTCTAATTTTAAATGCTTTGTTTTATGAATCATAATATATTTGATTCTGGAAAGTCTCTATGCTGTAAGGTAATGTGAATCATTTTTATTATTCACTTTCTCTTTGCCTTAGATATGTATGTGTATTTCTATCCAGTGTGTGTGTGTGTGTGTGTGTGTGTGTGTGTGTGTGTGTGTGTGTGTGTGTGTATGTGTGCGTGTGTGAGGGTGAAGTATCAATGATGTACAATTTGGTGTATGTGCGCAGACAGCTGCAAATAATGATAACTGTAGTCCACTGTTTTGTGAGACATGGGCTTCGTAGTCCACTGTGTTGTGAGACATGGGCTTCATTTCTCTAAGTGTAAGAGCATGCCCAGTATGACCTTCTATATTGAGTGTATGCATCCATTCCAGGGAGGGTTGGACTCCAGTTCAGGGTGTTGTGTGCTACAGCTATACCTTGCAAACTGTTTCTGCAAGATATCTGTAGATTGGTTGCCAGTATGGAGACACAATTGGCTTAACATACAGGGATACTGTAACTATTGCTGTCTGTGCTGCTTGTGTGACATGTTTGGTTATAGCATAGATATTCTGACATATGTACTGTTTTACACTGTGTTGTATCATGTCATCAACTACTGACAGTTATCATTCTTTGCTCACAGTTATTTACTGGGAAATATGAGATGAATGAAGTTGAGACCAATATTCTGAGGCATATAAACTACACATTCTGGCACACACCTGCCATTGTGGAGGGGTAGCTACAGACAATAGACTGCTGGTTCTGTGTAAATGGTCCAGCACCTCGTTAGTATGCTGACTGGGGATCCCCTCCTTGTGCTTTTCTCAACTTCACAGAATGTCCATATCCTGCTGGGGCCAAACCTCTCAGCTGTACAGATACACCCAGGTTATCCAGATGCAGGACTCATATCTGGTCAGTTTACCTTACATTGTGATTTACAAGCGGTTTTGTGGGTATTAATTCATGGGTTTGCAGTTAGGAATAGTATGGGCAAACATTAGAGTTTCAGACTTCACACACTCCATGACATCCATGCTTCTGCACCGCCCCTCTGTTATTCTCTCCTCCACATGACATCATGTAAGCAATATCGCAGAAGTATCCCTATAGCTGGGCCTTTATCCCAGTAGTATGTGTGGCCTGATCCACAGTCCTTGCAGTAGGACATGGGGAGGCATGCTACTGACATTTGTCAACATGGCCTTGCATTTGTTTTCTGTTTACTGTTAACTTGTTAGTTGGGACCCCCTGACATTCCATACATTGGCACTATGGGTGAAGCATATGCCTTTGCCAGAGGACTGTATGCCATTTGAGAGTGCTGCAGGCCATCTGTTACTGTATTTCTATATGGGATTGTGGGGGGGGGGTGCACACCTGCAGACTTTAACATTTGAAATGACTATACTGGTATTTCGGTTACTCTATTGGCTTCCAAGTCATATTGTATTGTGACCTATCATGCAGACAGGAGGCATATCAGTAGGGTACACATGTTAGATCTTAATAGCATTGATTTCAGTTTCGGACTTCTTACCTTTCAGAACTGGAATGCAACTGCCAGACCTATTGTAGTATGTCTGTGTAGGTCTGGTGGGGAGATGCTCAGCATTGCCATCAATTGGGTGCTTTAGCCCAGCCTTTCTTCATGTTCAGCTACACCTGTCCTGATGGGTGAGGCTGGTGGTGGATATGTGACCCTCATTGACATCCATGTGTGTGACCTATTGACACCCACAATTCTTTGGGCCATCACATGTACTGCAGTGAGGGATGTCACCTTGTGTAGTGCTGCCTAGTATGTTGACACCAGTATTTGTTGTGAACTTCCTGCTGACCCATATAGCTGTCTGCTGCTATCCCATTCAACCACCCAATTCCTTTGCATGCTTGCATCCATATCATACATACAAGTATGTGAACATACTACTCCATTCAGTAACTGATAGGAAGGGTGACTTAACTTGTTGCTGGGCCAGTATTGAGGACAGTGCTGGAGGGATGACTATGTCGGATGCACATAGTACACCCCCTGTACATGGTAAAGCTCAGGTAGTGTCATGTTTGGCATCCCTTTTACTGTCTGTGTGAGTCAGAGAGAGGTATCAGTCCCTGGGTCCCTACAGTGTCAATGTGTGTGCTATGAGTTGCCTCTTTGCCAAGGAATGAGTATACTGTGCACACCTCCTTCTGCCTACAGGGGCAGGCCCAGGATGTGTCTCCTCAGAGTTCCTCTGTGCCTCTGCTGGCCTTGGCAATGGTGGGGGACTGTGTGGCCCTGCACCATGCTGTTCCTACTGCAGCTGTTTCCACAGGATTATATTGTCTAGCATGGCAAATATGAACATTTGTGTACATGTAGCTGAAGAGTACTGCAAGGCTCCAACGGATATGTCAAGGCAGAGGAACCGTGATTTCAGCATCCCAAACACATGCTCTACAATGATCCTGATTTGTTTGTGTGCCTCATTATGGTGTTCTTGTTCGGGTGTGTCTGCATTTCTGATGGGTGTCATCAGCCACAGCTCCAGTGCGTAAACAGCATCCCCTACTAGATGGCTATATTGGATGTGCCCCCTGGCAAACACCTGATACAGCTGTGAGCAATGCCAGATGTGGGAGTTGTAATAGCTTCCAGGGCTGCCAGCACACACATTCATGATAATGCCCTGGGCATCACACATGACCTAGCAGTTGATGGATGAGAAGCCCTTGCGGTTTATGTAGACCCTGCCCCACTCACTGAGTGAGGCTTTGATGTGGATGTGTGTGCAGTCTATAGCACCAACTACTTCAGGGTATTCTGCTATATGGTGGAAGAGATGCATACGTGTGGTCAGCACCTCATGGGCGGTGGGGAAATATATGTGGTCACTGGCATGTTGTGTCATGGCATCCATGAACTGGCGGAGTACCCTGTATGCTGATGCCTGTGAGACCCCCATGATGTCCCCAGTTGGTCTTTGGAAGGTACGTGTGGCTAGTATTCTTAAGCCTAGACATACCTTGGTATCCACTGGAATAGATTCCCCTCTATTAGTTCTGTGTGTGAGGCATGGCTGGCACAGCTCAATGATTTGCTTTAAAATGTCTCTGTCCACCCTATAGCGCTCTACTATCTCCAGCTCATGCTGGGCCTGGTAGGTTACCCTGGGTCTGTACACTCTTCTCCTCCTCCTCACTGTGGGTTGTTTATCAGCATTCTCCTCCTCACCACCCTCAGTCTCTAGCACATATTGATGGATTAAAGCAGCAGCAGCCTCTAACATTTAGTTATTTTTGCCAGTTAAAAATCCCCCATCTGTGTACACCGGTGGTGTAGAGTTTGTGGGGAAAAAACAGTCTGTAGGGTGTTTGCATAGTTTATATTAGTGTGCTGGGCTGCAGCATGTGTAACTGGCTGATTCTGATACATTCCACCTGTCAGCTATGCTAGTTCTCCTTGATTGCCTTCCTACTGCTGTTTCCTCTTCCCACTTCCTCCATATTTAAGCCCCGATGCGTGCCGTGCATACATGGTGCTCAAATGTGAACAGTTCTGCTGTTTCCTCTGTTTTTTTTTTTCATGCCGCTGTGCGCCACGCACACCCGTTTAGCTAATTTAAGCACTTTTAAGCAGAAATGGCCCTCCCTGGACATGAACACGCTCTGCATTTCATGAAATAAGACAATACAGCCTCAGATGCACCCCCTTCCTTAGCTGTGGTTAGCTGAGGGCAAACACGAGCCATAGAGCTCCAATGAGCTTACAGCAAGCATGAAACACGCCCTTATGAAGTCATTCAGCTCTTATACTTGCACTGTTGTATTGCTGCACCTACACAGTTAGGTACAAGCTGACACTCTGAGGAAATCTGTGATTCAGTATAACTCCCCTCATTTGCATACCCCAGTGTGTGTACATCCTTAGTTATTGCACTTAGACGGCCCCTTTCCCCTTGACAACCAGTGCTCCCTCATATTGTTTACATTCTGCATGCCATTGACTATAATGGCAAAATGCAGAATTATCTTAAAATTGACTTTTCTCATTTTTTTTTTATTTTCGGCACAATCCCGTTTGCGCACCGCTGCCCTAAGCTTAAACGGCCATGATGGGCCAAAAAAAAAAAGTTTAATTTAAAAAAAAAATAAACATTTATTAATGCCAATGGCCTTATATTTGGCCATTGGCATGTGTGCATGACTGTACTATATGCTTTCCACGAGCTGTCCTGCCTCCGTTTGCTCAGATGCAGAAATGTATTCAGTTACTAACTGAATACATTTCTACTCTGACACTGCTCCTGCACGGAGTCCAGCCAGCTTTGTGGATTGCAAAATCACCTCATTTGCATGTTTTTTACCAGCAAATGAGGTGATTTGCATCCTGCATGGATTTCCATGCAGGAACAGTGTAGGGCCACTCATGCACATGAAAACGGCACTTTCCTGGATCACTCGGCGGCCATTTTCTACAAAATTTGAAATAAGTTGAATCCAAAATCTCTAATCGGTAAAAGTAAAGAAGAAAATAGTGTGCACACGGACGAGTTTGAGTAGTGTTTATGGTAACTGGGGAGAGACAGTCAAGTCATGGGACACTGGAATGACTGCGGGGGGGGGCTTTGGTCCATTACCGTGCCTAAAGGCCTCATTTGACCATGCTCTGGCTCTACTTCTCCTAGGTGAGACTTCACACTGGGGTTGTTGTGACCTAAGTACAACACTTTGCATTTATTTGCACTGAACTTCATCTTCCACCTTTCTATCCATCTATTCAACTTTTCTAAATCCTTCCCTAGATTATATCAAACACAGATCCCCTGAATCAGGATAAAGTAACCAACGATAAAAGTATAATATTCCAAAAAAGCCAACAACTCCTTGGAATACACACGGAAAAACAACACTTTAATACAAAATAGTAAAAATATAAAACATGTGAGCACTTTCACAGAGTCCTCTCTGCTTCCTCAGACATACTACAGTAACTGCTGCTCTTGTTTAAATAATGATACATCTAGGTCATATCCAATCAGTTAACAGCATCTTGATTGAATAAATAAAAGTTAAAGGCATACACTATACAAACACTATATAAACAATCAACCATATAAATAGTGAACTAAAAATATATGTACAAAACTGTAAAAACATGCTCTATAAAATTAGATAGTGGTAAAACTGTAAAATATATGTACAAATATTAGAAGATGTGACCAAACATAATAATCAATGTTTCAAAGCCCTGTTCCTAAGAAAAGGTTTCAGTGAAACCTTACTATTTAGTCCAGGTGGTCTGTCAGCCTGAAGCCTAATTATCCATTCTTGTTCTGAGGCTTTGGTCTTGTTGTTCATGTTCCCACCTCTTTTATTATCTTGTATGATATGTAACACAAGAAACTTGAAGGTGTGTGTGGCTCCCTCCTTTATAACATGCATCGCTAATGCACTTGTCTCTCTTTTTATTTTTAATGTCCCTTACATGTTCTAGGACTCTATCTTTGAGTAACCAATTAGTTTTGCCTACATAGTAGGCTGGGCATTTTGTACAGAAACCAAAGTATACAACATTCTTACTATAACAGTCTGTATAAAAGCATGTATCAATGCTGAACTTTCTAGTCGGGTGTATATACTGCCCCCTCCAAATATGAAGGGGCAGGCTGTACACCTTCTACATGGAAAGGTACCTAGCCTATCAGACCTTGCATAGTGGTCTCCATCTAACTTCTTGTAGCACAACTGTCTTTTTAATGACATGTTGTTTTTGAAGGTAAACAATGGTGTAGTCCCTATAACACCTTCTAGTTCATCCACATTTTACAATATGCCCCAATTATTTTTAATTATATCACAGACTGTACTGATATTACTTGCAAATGTTAATGGAAAATGTAATACATCATTCTCTGGATTCCTGGTTACTGTGGTACTGGTGGCATAGTTACTTTGGTTATCCTGGTTGGTTCTCGTCCTGTCATAATAGGGCTTGTACCTCTCTCTTCTCTCATTCCAAGCCACTTTAATTTGCTTGTCTATATGTCTGGCTTTATATCCCCTTTCAATAAATTCATGTTTTAACAGGGTAAGTGCCTGGGCCAAACTATCATCATCATTATATAGCCTCATGCATCTAACTATCTGTCCTTTGATCACATTGGTTTTAGTGTAGTTAGGATGCATACTACTACTATGTAGGACATTGTTCTTTCTAATGGGTTTCCTATACATGGAGGTATGAACATAATTGAGTGTATCTCTGGTAACTTTTTCTTCTAGAAACTCTATTTCTCTATTTGGGTATTTGTATGTTGCTGTTGTTGTTGTGTCTTTTGGCTTTTCCCGGTTAGGGGTCGCCACAGTGGAACTCCGGTCCGCTAATAATTGTCAGTTGATTTTTACGTGCCGAGTTGCCGGCCCTAACGCACAACCTTCAACGAAGGTACGCCCATTCACGCATGTCTCCACAAAATAAGCTCTAGCTGAGAATCGAACGGGACAACGTCTTGCTGTGAGGCGACAACGCTTGTGAAATTCAAAAAGGGGGCAATGGTATTAATGAAATTTAGAAATTGCTGCAAATTATCTTCGTTATCATGCCACAACAAAAAAATATCGTCAACAAAACGTCTGCACCATATAATAGACTTAGCAAAAATATTACCTGTCAAAATATTCTCAGTTTCCCATTGTACAAGTGCTAGGTTGGCGTAGCTATTGGCACAGGCAGTGCCCGTAGCCACGCCAACCTTCTGTATATAAAACTTGTCGCCCAACACAAAGATATTATTTTCTAGGATGATCTCAAGTAAGGTACAAATAAATCGAATTTTGGTATTTTCTATCCCTTTTCTATTAAGTAGTTCCCTTACATTATCTATGCCCCAAGAATGGAGAATAACTGTGAAAAGGGACTCGACATCAAGATTAACAAGCCATCATTGGTCATCTATACCCACCAAATGTTCACTAAGGTCTCTCAAAAAATCTTTAGTGTCCAATAAGACAGTAGTACATTCCCTAAGTATAGGATGCAGGTTTTTCTCAACATATATTGACAGTGGTTCTGTCACCCACCCCCGACTAGATACTATAGGTCTCATGGGTGGGCTTTCTATGTTTTTATGGACTTTTGGCAGACCATACATAATTGGAGTCACTGGGTACTCTATACTGAAATATTCCAAAAGTGGCTCAGAAATCATGCCTGGTATTAACATATCAAACAAAAAAACTTGCAGTCTATCTGTAATGGCTTTAACATGAGTTGCAGAGATCTCACAATAAGTATCAGTGTTACTTAAACTTGCTTACAGTGTTACTTTGGAGGGGGGCAGTATACACACCTGACTAGAAAGTTCAGCATTAATACACGCTTTTATGTAGACTGTTATAGTAAGAATGTTGTATACTTTGGTTTCTGTACAAAATGCCCAGCCTACTATGTAGGCAAAACTAATCTGCTACTCAAAGATAGAGTCCTAGAACATGTAAGGGACATTAAAAAAAAAAGAGAGACAAGTGTGTTAGCGATGCATGTTATAAAGGAGGGAGCCACACACACCTTCAAGTTTTTTGTGTTACATATCATACAAGATAATAAAAGAGGTGGGAACATGAACAACAAGACCAAAGCCTCAGAATAAGAATGGATAATTAGGCTTCAGGCTGACAGACCACCTGGACTGAATAGTAAGGTTTCACTGAAACCTTTTCTTAGGAACAGGGCTTTGAAATATTGATTATTATGTTTGGTCACATCTTCTAATATGTGTACATATATTTTACAGTTTTACCACTATCTAATTTTATAGAGCATGTTTTTACAGTTTTTTACATATATATTTTTAGTTCACTATTTATATGATTGATTGTTTATATAGTGTTTGTATAGTGTATGCCTTTAACTTTTATTTATTCAATCAATATGCTGTTAACTGATTGGATATGACCTAGATGTATCATTATTTAAACAAGAGCAGCAGTTACTGTAGTATGTCTGAGGAAGCAGAGAGGACTCTGTGAAAGTGCTCACATGTTTTATATTTTTACTATTTTGTATTAAAGTGTTGTTTTTCCATGTGTATTCCAACAAGTTGTTGGCTTTTCTGGAATATTATACTTTTATAGTTGGTTACTTTATCCAGATTCAGGGGATCTGTGTTTGATAGTTTCGTATGTTTACCCCTATCTGGACATGGCAAATGAATTTGAGGTGACAACCTATGCCGATGCAACCACGAATGTGGGGCCGATGGACCGAAGGAATAGCCAGATGAAGCTGAATGAGAGACTGAATTCTATACTAAACCCTGCTGGTAATCCTTTACTGGCTGAAGATATACTGCGACAAACTGACATTCGCTCTAATACTGATAATAATCAATTTGAGAATTTTTTGAAAAGCTTTAGAAATCTTGAGAATAAGCTATATAGATATAAGCGCCTTCAATGGCAACGTTTTCACTTAGAAGCATTGCTAAAGTTTAGAATTGCACCCAGAAGTCTTAGAGTGTTAACAATGCCCAGTTATGGACATGCATACCCTGACCTTCTCAAACGTTGGCAAAGTCTTAACTTAGAATGTAGTGCTAAGTATATGCAGCTTCTTATAGATTACTTCAAACCAAAAGAAGATGAGCTGCTTAAAGAAATGAATATACTGCACAATGACATTTTTGACACATTTTCTACTGAAATAATAGCTGACAAGATTGATCAGCTACATGAACATATTAGCCAATATGAGAAACGTCTCTCTAGCGATAAAACTAAAACAAATACATCGAGATTTACATGATTTTGAACTGGGCAATGTGTTCTCCTGGAACAGAGAGAGGAGTACACAGGAAACACCTAGACAACAACCAGGAAGTGGGCGTGACTACACCAGCAGTGAGCAGAGAGGAACAGCAGTTACAAGCACACTGCGTATAGATGCTGAAAACTCCATTTTCAGTGACCTACAGCCCAGTAAATCATCTTCAGATGCTGCAACTAGTGTTGGTGCCAGCACTTCTAAGGCTACAGCAAAAACAACAACAACTAGAAGTGATGAAATACCAGTTGTTAAACCAAAGAATACAGCACTGGCCTGTGTTAGTTACATAAACAATGCTAGAGATTCCAGCATTCATGAATGCTCTTCCAAGAATACAAACGGGACTTTTTTGTTAGAAAAACCTTTCCCAATACGAGGGAGGTCACGCAATCGCCCCCAGTATGGCAAGACACGGAGACCCCACAGTGTGGATGACCAGAACAAGTTGCTGAAGAGAAGCAAACAGGTTTGAGTTTTAATATTTCCTCCATTTCCTTGACTGAAGCACAAAAAACTTTATTGAACAGAGGTTTGAGTTTTGTTCCTGCCCAGAGGGTAGACTTGGTGAATGTGCTAAAAGAACTGAAGCTATTTGGCAGGACACTGACTTTAAAAACTATTTTTCAAGGTGGATCCAATGATTATTTTAAAAAAACTAGTATTTTTGTTCCTCCCAGTAATTCTGGGATTGATTTATTCATTGATGTTTGTGAAAAAGAAATAAGAAGTGTGCTTAGTAATGAAGCTACCAATGTTTTTTATAATGTATCTGAATGTGAACAGCAAGCATTAAATGACTTAAAATGCTTTAAAAGTGTTGAAATACACCCAGCAGATAAAGGTGGAGGAATTGTTATTTTAGATAGAGACAAATATATTGCAAGTATGTTAGTACATTTAAGTAGCACTGATACTTATTGTGAGATTTCTGCAACTCATGTTAAAGCCATTACAGATAGACTGCAAGTTTTTTGTTTGATATGTTAATAACAGGCATGATTTCTGAGCCACTTTTTGAATATTTCAATATAGAGTACCTAGTGAATCGAATTATGTATGGTCTGCCAAAAGTCCATAAAAACATAGAAAGCCCACCCATGCGACCTATAGTATCTAGTCGGGGGTGGGCGACAGAACCACTGTCAATATATGTTGAGAAAAACCTGCATCCTATACTTAAGGAATGTACTACTGTCTTATTGGACACTAAAGATTTTTTGAGAGACCTTAGTGAACATTTGGAGGGTATAGATGACCAATGCTGGCTTGTTACTCTTGATGTAGTGTCCCTTTTCACAGTTATTTCCCATTCTTGGGGCATAGATAATGTAAGGGAACTACTTAATAGAAAAGGGATAGAAAATACCAAAATTCAACTTATTTGTACCTTACTTGAGATCATCCTAGAAAATAATATCCTGTGTTTGGCGACAAGTTTTATATGCAGAAGGTTGGTGTGGCTATGGGCACTGCTTGTGCCAATAGCTACACCAACCTAGCACTTGTACAATGGGAAACTGAGAATATTTTGACAGGTAATGTTTTTGCTAAGTCTATTATATGGTACAAACATTTTGTTGACGATATTTTTCTGTTGTGGCATGATAACGAAGATAATTTGCAGCAATTTCTAAATTTCATTAATACCATTACCCCCTTTTTGAATTTCACATACAAATACTCAAATAGAGAAATAAAGTTTCTAGAAATAAAAGTTACAAGAGATACACACAATTATGTCCATACCTCCATGTATAGGAAACCCATTAGAAAGAATAATGTTCTACATAGTAGTAGTATGCATCCTAACTACACTAAAACCAATGTGATCAAAGGACAGATAGTTAGATGCATGAGGCTATATAATGATGATGATAGTTTGTCCCAGGCACTTACCCTGTTAAAACATGAATTTATTGAAAGGGGATATAAAGCCAGATATATAGACAAACAAATTAAAGTGGCTTGGAATGAGAGAAGAGAGAGGTACAAGCCCTATTATGACAGGATGACAATCAACCAGGATAACCAAAGTAACTATACCACCAGTACCACAGTAACCAGGAACCTAGAGAATTATGTATTACATTTTCCATTAACATTTGCAAGTAATATCAGCACAGTCTGTGATATAATTAAAAATAATTGGGGCATATTGTTAAATGTGGATGAACTAGAGGGTGTTATAGGGGCTATACCATCTTTTACCTTTAAAAACAACGTGTCATTAAAAAGACAGTTGTGCTACAAGAAGTTAGATGGGGACCACTATGCAAGGTCTGATAGGCTAGGTTCCTTTCCGCGTAGAAGGTGTACAGCCTGCCCCTTCATATTTGGAGGGGGGCAGTATACACACCCGACTAGAAAGTTCAGCATTGATACATGCTTTTATACAGACTGTTATAGTAAGAATGTTGTATACTTTGGTTTCTGTACAAAATGCCCAGCCTACTATGTAGGCAAAACTAATTGGCTACTCAAAGATAGAGTCCTAGAACATGTAAGGGACATTAAAAATAAAAAAGAGATAAGTGCGTTAGCGATGCATGTTATAAAGGAGGGAGCCACACACACCTTCAAGTTTCTTGTGTTACATATCATACAAGATAATAAAATATGTGGGAGCATGAACAACAAGACTGAAGCCTCAGAGCAAGAATGGATAATTAGGCTTCAGGCTGACAGACCACCTGGACTAAATAGTAAGGTTTCACTGGAACCTTTTCTTAGGAACAGGGCTTTGAAACATTGATTATTATGTTTGGTCACATCTTCTAATATTTGTACATATATTTTACAGTTTTACCGCTATCTAATTTTATAGAGCATGTTTTTATAGTTTTTTGTATATATTTTTAGTTCATTATTTATATGATTGCTTGTTTATATAGTGTTTGTATAGTGTATGCCTTTAACTTTTATTTATTCAATCAAGATACTGTTAACTGATTGGATATGACTTAGATGTATCATTATTTAAACAAGAGCAGCAGTTACTGTAGTATGTCTGAGGAAGCAGAGAGGACTCTGTGAAAGCACTCACATGTTTTATATTTTTACTATTTTGTATTAAAGTGTTGCCTTCCCTCGATTCTTCCAGTCACTCTCTAATATTGCACATACGTTTTTGTTATTAGTAATAATGCTGATTCTGTTTTTTATTCCCTGTGGTTCATTTGGGATAAACACATTGAGGTATTTTAGACTCGGAATAGAGCCCTTCTGTACCCCATGAGTCCCTTTTTTTAAATCCTGGTCTCATCCGTCTCACGACAGCTCTCTTTTTCCTATCACTAAATCATAGACCTATTCAGTTTTTTAGTCTTGGTCCTTCTACCATCTCTTTCAGTCTTGCTATTAGCCTCCTGTGTAGGACTGAGTTAAAGGCCTTGATGAAGTGTACTGATACTCCCTCTCAAGTTCTCCTGTAACCCATTCGTAATTCTAGATCGGGTTTGACTCGCAGCTACTTTTGATAATGAACCAATATTGGATTCTCTTCAGGAGATTGTTGTTCTCTAGGAATGCTACCAGTCTTTCCCTAAAGATTCATTTATAACTTTCCTTCTAATTGCTGCTAAACTAACAGCCCTGTAGCTCCCAGGGTTTCCTTGCTTGCCCTACCTTGTACATGGGTACCACATTTGCTGTGTTCCAGTCATCTGGCAAATATGTAATAGCCAGAGGTCTCTGTAAGGGGGTCTGCCAGAAGACTGACCACATTTCAGAGGATTCTGGGAGATCACCTCTTGACTCCTTGTGCTTTATTCTCCTTGTGTTTTAGTCTCCCAAAGGATAGCTAATTCCCTCGTTACCTCCTCCCTCTATCTTGGTGTCTCTCTGCTGTTTTCCCCATTCTACTTTGCTTGCACAGCACCCTCCCCTTGCTTTCTTTTGTAGAAAAGCGTTCAGTACCTCTGATTTTTGACAGTCTGCTCTGAACTCCCTCTCATCTTTGCTCATTCTGAGTAGTTGTATCCCTTAGATCATTCTTTCTGTTATTTAATAAGAAAAATCCCTTTTAATGTTCACTTTGCTGTCCACACTACTTTTGTTGCCTTTTTGCTAGTCTCTTTGAACTGGAGTTTTCCGCCTAGTGACTCCCTCCTTTCCAGCACTTATAGGCCATATACTTTGTTTTAATTGACTGCCTTATATTTCTATATTGGCCTTTTGCTCTTTTTGCCAGTTTGATTCGTCCATGCCTTCTTACCCATTGCCCTGAATACTCGGTTCATAATCCATTCCCATAGCTTGTTTACTCCTTCAGATTGCTCCCACTCCCTTTACTTGTACCTGCCCCTTTCCCCCACCACCAACATAATTCACACTCCTAAAATCTCACACCATTATCTCCTTGTGTATTGTATCCTTTTCCCCTACTGTAAACCACCTTGTGGCATGATCACTTTTGGCCAAGAGTGCCATAACATGAGTGTTCATATTGGTAGGGCCGTCTCTTGGACTTTGCCCTTTGTTTTTCAGTCCTCAAGTCCCACTCCCTGTCTATACTAGAGGTTAGAATCTCTGTTTAATTCTGACAGTTTGATACCCCATGAGTATTACCCTCTTCCTCCTGCCTCACTTCTTTAGTTAGTGAACCAGTCTCTCAGCTTCCTTCCTTGTTGCAAGTGAGGGATGACACACTCTATCAATCCACCAGCTCTCCCTTTCTCTTGGTGTAGCTTAATCCCCAGGCCAGTTAACCTCTGACACTGGCCAATCCCTTACCCTGTTTTTAGATTGGTGCTGATATTCCTCTATGACATCTGTAACATCACATCTCCACCACATCTCTCCCTTCTCTATTAGTTCTGAATAACCTGTACCCAGGTGCTTCTATGTCTCACTCCTTTATCATCACCGGTCCATGTTTATGTGATACCAGCAAACTCCACCCTCCCATCTTACATCACTGCTTGCCTCTCCCATGGTTTCTACCACAAGTCCTTGCACTGTATTGTAATACTATCAAGCCATGGTCCACTCCCATCTCCGTTTGAAGGTGAGATGGCTGTGGTGCATATTTCCAGCCTAGCTCCTAGCACTGCTGATCCTTCTGTGCCAAGATGGAGCCAGACTCTTGCATGCAGATAGTCTCTCTGTCAGGTATGCCCATTCTCCACCATTCCCATGCCACAGCCGCTCATCATACTCTCTAGTCTTTTCTTTCATCTCTGTGCTGGTTGCTGTTACAGGTAACACTTCTGAGAATGCAACCTTCAAACCCTGCCCTTGGCATCTCAGTGCCATCTCCCTGACCCTGCTTGCTGACATTCCTACCACCTCCTCTCATAGATTATCAACATCTTCATGTGTGACATCGGATTCACTTTATAACCTCGAAATGCTAAAATATCAAATTTCAGTATCTCGAGACTATAAAACCGAATCCACAAAACACCGACAAACAAAAACCGCGAAACCACATAACCGAAAACACGCACACTACACTAAACATACAACACAACACCCACATCACAACATAAACAAAAAAACAACACACATACACAACTCACACACACATAAACAGGGGGGCAAGCCCTCCTGCATTCTCTATGTGGGGGCTGCGCCCACACCCCTACTTATATATACTAACTCCGAGATCGCACAAACACAACACAAAGCTCACTCACACACGCACATTCTCCAATCCCTCACACACACTCTAACTCCCACTCAAAACCCTTACAAAACACTCACTTACCTGACATAACACCTACATCCAAACACGGCACCGCGCACCAACAAAACACAAACCCAGACATTACATAGAGCAACTTCATAACCGAATCGACATATTTTACATACGTCAAATTCGCTATTATGAACGTTTGCTATTTTTAACATTCGACTTTATAGCTTCGAGATACTGAAATTCGACATTTCAGTATTTCGATGTTATAAAGTGAACCTGTGACATCACATATTGACCTTTCGCCTTTTCTGATCAGTTTGTTCATAATGCAAGACACTGAAAGGTTCAAATAATGTGCATTGCTCCATTGTCCTACACTAACTACAAATAAGGTCAAAGTCATGAAATTCTAAGAATAACTCAAATAAATCAAATACTTTCACAAACTCTGTTAACCTAAATCCGTAAACATTGAACTATGAAACAATGCAGTACAAAATAAACTGGAAGCCAAGAGCTGTAAGTCAATACCTTTACCTGATTAACTTCAGGTGTAAATTTGTGTTTTTCTAGAGAAGTCACTGTATTAGTAAAAACATAAAAGAAAAATAAAGACATAAATTGACAGCATTACCACCACCACCTGGTATCAATACTGTATTGAATAATCTATTGCACTACTAATATTTGTACACATTTATATATTTTTTGCCATATCAGTTGGGTGTGAAAACATTTCTTTTTCCCCTCTTTCTCTCTCTTTCTTTCTCTCTCTCCCTGTTTTTACTGTCACACGGATTAGTGTACAGTTTCTTTAAAGCCATTTTTCCCTCTTGAATCCAGTCATTTGTCCATATGCTCAGAGTTAATCTGGAGACACAACAAACTATCATATATTTTACATGATGAATAACAAATACATTTGAAGACTGACATTTTACTGTTATAAAAGTTAGGTTAATTATCTGCTGATTATCATAATGGATTCTACTTTCACAACCAAAGCGGTCTATAATGACAAGAAGTCCTTGAACCATAAGTAAGAAATACAGAAAAAGCAGTAAGCAATATGAAGCATAAGTTGCTTCAAAATTCTATAAAAACTCTGATTTTCCCAAAGAAATTAAAATACTTTGCAAATCCCAGTTTTATACAAACATTGAATTACAACTTTTCTGGAGGAACTGAAAAATGAAAACTTAATTTACTAAAGAAAACAATCTCAGCGTTCATCTGATTATTGATTGATCCATTTGGCCTCACATCACTGCATGCCAGGATTTTTGATAAGTAAATGGATTTAATTATTAGGGTTATAGTAACTATCGCTGACCAATGCACAGACTACTATATTGTTTTTATTGATTGGTAGCCTTTGCCATGGCTAAAGATGTCCTGATTTATCCATTTTTCTGTCTTAGTGGAAGAATAGAGGCCATATGGGTACAGATGAGCTTTACTTTCTGTATTACATGCTGAATGATTTATCGTAGTCTGGCAGTTTAGTGCAGAGGACTAAGGCTATATACAACTACTGAGATTCGCCCTGTAGTCCTGGGTTTGATTTTCTCCTTCACTGTTTGTGTGCAACATGACTCTAAACAAGTTAATTCATCAAACAGTATCCCTGGGCTTCTGGAAATAGTCTTGTGTCAATAATGTGTTTAGCAAAATCATTTTACACTTGTGCCATAATTTTACATTTCACAGCTTCAGTTTCCTTGATAAATTTTTAGGAATACTGAGTTGTTTCAGCAGGATTTGCAATTTGAGTTTGGAGTATTGCAATGACAATGGGTAGCTGGGATTTTTTAATACATAAGTTAAATGTTTAAATGCCAGTCTGTATTATAAAGGACAACCCTAATTACACCTCTCATCGTCCAGAGGAGGGAATCGGTGACAAGGACATCTGTCTAAAATCACATGTACCTAATTCCCATAAATTACACAAATTCATGTATAACACAGAGTTAAAGACAGAATCAGGACACAGCTAGATTTTACTTTTCTTTTATTACAATGTCTTTCACAATAGCGTTACTGCCCCTCAAAACAAAATATTTCCTTCAGAACACTAAATCTGTAACCACACTGCATCAGAAGATACTCTGTATAAAAATGTATTTTCTTTCAAAAAACGGTAAAACAAATACAATGACATCAATTATTTAAATTTATACATGATTTATTGACCCTTAGGAAAAAGAATGAAGAAGCAAGTTTTCAGATCAGCTTTGAGTGTTTCTGCACTCAGTCACAAACAACTTGAAGCAGAGAATTCTGCAGTCAGTGTAATGAAAGAAAAGGTTCTGGACTCTGAGCACCCCCACCATCATCATTCATCTTAGCTAAACTGATGAGGGGGGCCTAGCTGAAAAATGAATAAGCAAGCTGGAAGGTCTATTATTTCCCCTATAATACCCAAAATTCAGGGCATTATTGTGTTCAGAAAACGAGCTGTTAAACTGGTTTGTATTTGTTTTGTTATTAATATATCCATTTTTGTATTTTTGGTATAAACTAGTTCCTCTGTCTAAAGTTTCATAACTTGTAGGAGAGGTCTTTGCAATTGAAGGACATATTTTATATCCAAAACACACACACACACACACACACACACACACACACACACACACACACACACACACACACTGCATCCATCAAATGTGGCAAGTTTATTTTGTACACCTCAGATGTCTCATAGTAATCAAATGAATGAACAAAAAATTACATACAGTGTAAAATCCTCCAAAGCAAGTTACGAAAATAAAATTGCGAAAGATTCCAAAGACAACCACAAGGCTTTCTATAGTTATGTCAAGAATCTAAATGGCAATGCTCAGATCTGCTCTGAGCTACAACAGAATGGCATTAAATATACTGATCCCAGGGATATTGCCAGTATCCTGGCAGATTGATTTAGTGCCAACTTCACCCTCTAAAGGGCCCGTCTCAATACCAAAAGATTGCCAAATTCCAGTAATCACGGCCACACAGGTAGAAACAGCACTCTGCAAAGCTAAGAATACAGCATCCATGAGACCAGATGACATCCCGGGCTGTGTACTACATGAACTACAAAAATGAACTGGCACCTCACCTAAGTGTCATGTTTAATCATAGCCTCACCTCAGGCTTCATGCCCACTGAGTGGTGCACAGGTACAGTTATCCAACTCCACAAAGGGGGATCCACCTTGGATCCCAGGAACTACCATCCCATTAGTCTGATGAGCCTGATTTGCAAGGACATGGAATGCATTATCATGGAACTTATAAACAAAGACATTGGCAACCTTCAAACACTGGACCCCACCCAGTTTGGGTTTGTGAAGGGCCGATCTTGTCTCCTGAACCTAATTGACTTCTTTGAATCAGTCTCCAGAGCTGTAGACGACGGTAAGGAAGCCCACACAGCCTATCTGAACCTCGCCAAGGCCTTTGACACCATCCTCCACTCTAGAATCATAGATAAACTTACTAAGCTGGGCATAAATCCCTATGTCACTTGATGGGTTGACAACTGGCTTACTGACAGAACCCAGACTGTAAAAGTAGCCGACTCCAAATCCAGCAGAACCCAGACTGTAAAAGTAGCCGACTCCAAATCCAGCTCCAGACAGGTGACAAGTGGAGTACCTCAGGGTTCAGTCCTGGGACCGCTCTTGTTTAGCATCTACTTCTCTGAAGCACAGGCCAACACTAAGGGACTCTGGCTAACAAAGTTCGCAGATGACTGCAAACTGGGAGCCATTACTGAATCCCCAAATGATGTGGATATTCTACAAAATGGCCTTACAGAAACAGATGCTTGGTTCCAGAGCCATGGGCTCAAACTTAATGCCAAGAAATATATAGTTATCCCCTTTGGGAAAAAAACATGTACCCATGAATTACCACATAGGTGGCAGTACACTAAACACCGAAAGTGTGATGAGAGACTTAGGGACACACAGGTGGACAGTGGTCTCACCTTCGATAACCACATCGCCACAACAGTCAGGAAATCCGTCTATGTGGCACACCTCATCGCTAAGGGCTTTTCATCCAGAAAATAGAAGGTCATCGTCCCACTGTACTCATCCCTCATTAGACCCATTATAGAGTACAATGGTCCATTTGGTATGTACCTCACAAGACATCTGCAACACAGAAATACCTCACTAAAAGAGTGAATCACAGGCCTAAAGCAGATGCCCTATGCTGACCACCTAAAAAAACTCCAGCTATACTCTGTGGCATATCATCTACTCAGGGGTAATCTCTGCTTAACATACAAGGCCATGTCAAACCCTGAGCTGTTGGACATGCTCCACTTAAAGAAATTCCAATCCCTCAGAGCCACACAGATCTAAACCTTGTCATCACAATGAACAAAACATGCTGGAGGGATAGGTTCCTGACCCAGAGACTCCCCATACTCTGGAATAGACTGCCCATACATGTCAAGCAGAGCGCCTCCTTGGCCCTCTTCAAAAGGAACCTTGACAATTGGATGAGAGATAGGAAATTCACCTCAGGGATAACGTCAGTCACCCTGCTAGACAGGGGTCCAGGGAAGTAAATATTGTGGGAAGAAATATCCAGGGAATTGTTATGGCTAGGCTTGTATAGGCCCTAGGGCTGATAGCCTAGTACCAACCTATGAGCCTATAATACAATGCAGCTCCTTTCCTCAACACTTTTCTGCAATTTTGTAGAATGTCACTGATTTTACCTTATGTTTCTGCTATGTCCATTAAAAAACTGTGCCCTGTTCAAGTAAATCTGTATTACAGATGCCCGGTGCTTCCAGACCCAGTCAGCAGCCTGATTTTCATAATTGGGAGACCCCTCTCTAAATATCCAACAAAAAGTATCACCTGTATGAAGAAAGCTCTCCTGAAAACTTGTACCCACAAAAAATCCACCTGAAGTCAGACATCAACTGATAAGGGAGACCTCCACTAAATATCCAACAAAAAGTATCACCTGCATGAAGAACGCTCTCCTGAAAACTTGTACCCACAAAAAATCCACCTGAAGTCAGACATCAACTGATAAGGTTAAAACTTGTACTTTAAGGCTTTGCTATTTCCCTGTAAGCTGCTGACTTGGGTCTAAAGGCACTTGTAGTCTGCCCCATAATAATTTTAGGCTCTCTCCTGTCTTTAACTTAGCCAGCCCCTGGCAGTAGTCCTAGCCTGGAATCAAGCCCAGGATATTGTATTACTTTCTTTCATTTTCCTCTCAGCCCTGTAATCCATACACTGGAACTGAAACTCCATATCTTGGAGTTAGAGTAGCAAACTAAGAAAAACCCTCTAGCTATACCATTTATAATCCACCCTCTGTTTATACAACAGAATACAATACAGCTATACTAACAGCAGACATTAAATACTGTCTAAACTTTAGCTTACAACACCAAATACTTAGCTATACCTTGTATAACAATTGGAGATAGTTAACTTTTGGAAGACTGTTGTTTGAGCACTATAACTCCTCCTACTTCTCTATGTATGCGAGGTTTCATAAACAACTATACTAACCCGCCATTTTTAAATGCCCGGTGCTTCCAGATCCAGTCAGCAGCCTGATTCTCATAATTGGTATGTGCTAAGAAATTAAAACTGCATTTTAACATTGTTTTTGTCACTGTGTTAGGCCTGGTCTCCTAAACATAATGATAACTGTGAATGAGCATACTTTTAGGGTAGTCTCTGCCATTTCTAGCTGTTAATATTGTTTAACCACAACAGCGACATAAACGCTACATGTGTTTTGGCTGCTAGGCATGAGAATGTGTTTCTAGCTGAGTATTTTAAATGTAAACAAACTTTTAAAGGTATTCTAGCCATTTTTAGCTGCAACTAGCCTTTAATAAAAGCGGCTAGGGCTACTCCCATGTGCTTTTGTCTGATATGCATGTGTAATGTGTTTTGGAAACTGCGTACAGCACTGGTGCAATCTGTGGCTCTAAATATAAAACGCTCACTTTTACTGAGTCTTTTGTGTGTACTAGTAGTTTGCTGTTGCTTTGAGTTGCATACGGTAGTTAGAACTTGCATTAGTCTTGTTTTATCTTTATTAAGACCTCTAGCTAGATACGACTATATTTCCCTGTGGCTCTAAATGTAAAACGTTCACTTTTACTGAGTCTTTTGTGTTGTATTAGAAGTTGCAGTTGTTTTAGAATTTTAAAGTTTACAGCTGGATACAGTAGTTAAAACTTGCATTTATCTTGCTTCATCTGCTATTCGATCTTTAGCTAGATACGACTTTATTCCCTGTATCTAGCTTGTTATGCCTGAAACTGAAGCTTGTTTATACTTAAATTCCTCAGTATAATGTGTAATCAAGCATAGAAACCTGCCAAAAAGCATATTTCTAAAAAATCATGGTCTAGCATTTGTTTACTTAGTCTGTTATCTGATATTATATTAGGAAGTTAATTACTGTTTTCATATTTTACGGGTTAAACTGGAGCTGTTTTTTACCGTATTCTCTAAAATTGAAGTGAATGGTAATGCTTGCTTGTTTGGTGCCTAGATGCTTACACTAGGAAGGTTCTCATCAAAAATCTATGCTTTATTATAGGGAGACCCCCACTAAATATCCAACAAAAAGTATCACCTGTATGAAGAAAGCTCTCCTGAAAACTTGTACCCACAAAAAATCCACCTGAAGTCAGACATCAACTGATAAGGTTAAAACTTGTACTTTAATGCTTTGCTATTTCCTGTAAGCTGCTGACTTGGGTCTAAAGGCACTTGTAGTCTGCCCCATAATAATTTTAGGCTCTCTCCTGTCTTTAACTTAGCCAGCCCTGGCAGTAGTAATAGCCTGGAATCAAGCCCAGGATATTGTATTACTTTTCTTTCATTTTCATCTCAGCCTGTAATCCATACACTGGAACTGAAACTCCATATCTTGGAGTTTAAAAGCTTTGAGTGTTTCTGCACTCAGCCACAAACAACTTGAAGCAGAGAATTCTGCAGTCAGTGTAATGAAAGAAAAGGTTCTGGACTCTGGGCACCCCCACCATCATCATTCATCTTAGCTAAACTGATGAGGGGGGCCTAGCTGAAAAATGAATAAGCAAGCTGGAAGGTCTATTATTTCCCCTATAACACCCAAAATGGAGGGCATTATTATGTTTAGAAAATGAGCTGTTAAACTGGTTTGTATTTATTTTATTATTAATATATCCATTTTTGTATTTTTGATATAAACTAGTTCCCCGGTCTAAAGCTTCATAACTTGTAGGAGAGGTCTTTGCAATTGAAGGACATATTTTATATCCAAAACACACACACACACAAACACACACACACACACACACACACACACACACACACACACACACTGCATCCATCAAATGTGGCAAGTTTCTTTTGTACACCTCAGATGTCTCATAGTAATCAAATGAATGAGCAAAAAATTACATACAGTGTAAAATCCTCCAAAGCAAGTTATGAAAATAAAATTGCGAAAGATTCCAAAGACAACCACAAGGCTTTCTATAGTTATGTCAAGAATCTAAATGGCAATGCTCAGATCTGCTCTGAGCTACAACAGAATGGCATTAAATATACTGATCCCAGGGATATTGCCAGTATCCTGGTAGATTGATTTAGTGCCAACTTCACCCCCTAAAGGGCCCATCTGAATACCAAAAGATTGTCAAATTCCAATAATCACAGCCACACAGGTAGAAACCGCACTCTCCAAAGCTAAGAATACAGCATCCATAGGACCAGATGACATCCCGGGCTGTGTACTACATGAACTACAAAATGAACTGGCACCTCACCTAAGTGTCATGTTTAATCATAGCCTCACCTCAGGCTTCATGCCCACTGAGTGGTGCACAGGTACAGTTATCCCACTCCACAAAGGGGGATCTACCTTGGATCCCAGGAACTACCGTCCCATCAGTCTGATGAGCCTGATTTGCAAGGGCATGGAACGCATTATCATGGAACTTATAAACAAAGACATTGGCAACCTTCAAACACTGGACCCCACCCAGTTTGGGTTTGTGAAGGGCCGATCTTGTCTCCTGAACCTAATTGACTTCTTTGAATCAGTTTCCAGAGCTGTAGATGAGGGTAAGGAAGCCCACACAGCCTATCTGAACCTCGCCAAGGCCTTTGACACTATCCTCCACTCTAGAATCATAGATAAACTTACTAAGCTGGGCATAAATCCCTATGTCACTTGATGGGTTGACAACTGGCTTACTGACAGAACCCAGACTGTAAAAGTAGCCACTCCAAATCCAGCAGAACCCAGACTGTAAAAGTAGCAGACTCCAAATCCAGCTGCAGACAGGTGACAAGTGGAGTACCTCAGGGTTCAGTCCTGGGACCGCTTTTGTTTAGCATCTACTTCTCTGAAGTACAGGTCAACACTAAGGACTCTTAACAAAGTCGCAGATGACTGCAAAGTGGGAGCCATTACTGAATCACCAAATGATGTGGAAATTCTACAAAAGGGCCTTACAGAAACAGATGCTTGGTGCCAGAGCCATGGACTTAAGCTTAATGCCAAGAAATGTATAGTCATCCCTTGGGAAAAAACACGTACCCATGAAGTAAAACAAAGGTGGCAGTACACTAAACACCGAAAGTGTGATGAGAGACTTAGGGACACACAGGTGAACAGTGGTCTCACCTTTGATAACCACATCGCCACAACAGTCAGGAAATCCTTCTATTTGGCACACCTCATCACTAAGGGCTTTTCATCCAGAAAATAGAAGGTCATCGTCCCACTGTACTCATCCCTCATTAGACCCATTATAGAGTACAATGGTCCATTTGGTATGTACCTCACAAGACATCTGCAACACAGAAATACCTCACTAAAAGAGTGAATCACAGGCCTAAAGCAGATGCCCTATGCTGACCACCTAAAAAAACTCCAGCTATACTCTGTGGCATATCATCTACTCAGGGGTAATCTCTGCTTAACAAGGCCATGTCAAACCCTGAGCTGTTGGACATGCTCCACTTAAAGAAATTCCAATCCCTCAGAGCCACACAGATCTAAACCTTGTCATCACAATGAACAAAACATGCTGGAGGGATAGGGTTCCTGACCCAGAGACTCCCCATACTCTGGAATAGACTGCCCATACATGTCAAGCAGAGCCCCTGGCCCCTCTTCAAAAGGAACCTTGACAATTGGATGAGAGATAGGAAATTCACCTCAGGGATAACGTCAGTCACCCTGCTAGACAGGGGTCCAGGGAAGTAAATATTGTGGGAAGAAATATCCAGGGAATTGTTATGGCTAGGCTTGTATAGGCCCTAGGGCTGATAGCCTAGTACCAACCTATGAGCCTATAATGCAATGCAGCTCCTTTCCTCAACACTTTTCTGCAATTTTGTAGAATGTCACTGATTTTACCTTATGTTTCTGCTATGTCCATTAAAAAACTGTGCCCTGTTCAAGTAAATCTGTATTACAGATGCCCGGTGCTTCCAGACCCAGTCAGCAGCCTGATTTTCATAATTGGGAGACCCCTCTCTAAATATCCAACAAAAAGTATCACCTGTATGAAGAAAGCTCTCCTGAAAACTTGTACCCACAAAAAATCCACCTGAAGTCAGACATCAACTGATAAGGGAGACCTCCACTAAATATCCAACAAAAAGTATCACCTGCATGAAGAACGCTCTCCTGAAAACTTGTACCCACAAAAAATCCACCTGAAGTCAGACATCAACTGATAAGGTTAAAACTTGTACTTTAAGGCTTTGCTATTTCCCTGTAAGCTGCTGACTTGGGTCTAAAGGCACTTGTAGTCTGCCCCATAATAATTTTAGGCTCTCTCCTGTCTTTAACTTAGCCAGCCCCTGGCAGTAGTCCTAGCCTGGAATCAAGCCCAGGATATTGTATTACTTTCTTTCATTTTCCTCTCAGCCCTGTAATCCATACACTGGAACTGAAACTCCATATCTTGGAGTTAGAGTAGCAAACTAAGAAAACCCTCTAGCTATACCATTTATAATCCACCCTCTGTTTATACAACAGAATACAATACAGCTATACTAACAGCAGACATTAAATACTGTCTAAACTTTAGCTTACAACACCAAATACTTAGCTATACCTTGTATAACAATTGGAGATAGTTAACTTTTGGAAGACTGTTGTTTGAGCACTATAACTCCTCCTACTTCTCTATGTATGCGAGGTTTCATAAACAACTATACTAACCCGCCATTTTTAAATGCCCGGTGCTTCCAGATCCAGTCAGCAGCCTGATTCTCATAATTGGTATGTGCTAAGAAATTAAAACTGCATTTTAACATTGTTTTTGTCACTGTGTTAGGCCTGGTCTCCTAAACATAATGATAACTGTGAATGAGCATACTTTAGGGTAGTCTCTGCCATTTCTAGCTGTTAATATTGTTTAACCACAACAGCGACATAAACGCTACATGTGTTTTGGCTGCTAGGCATGAGAATGTGTTTCTAGCTGAGTATTTTAAATGTAAACAAACTTTTAAAGGTATTCTAGCCATTTTTAGCTGCAACTAGCCTTTAATAAAAGCGCTAGGGCTACTCCCATGTGCTTTTGTCTGATATGCATGTGTAATGTGTTTTGGAAACTGCGTACAGCACTGGTGCAATCTGTGGCTCTAAATATAAAACGCTCACTTTTACTGAGTCTTTTGTGTGTACTAGTAGTTTGCTGTTGCTTTGAGTTGCATACGGTAGTTAGAACTTGCATTAGTCTTGTTTTATCTTTTATTAAGACCTCTAGCTAGATACGACTATATTTCCTGTGGCTCTAAATGTAAAACGTTCACTTTTACTGAGTCTTTTGTGTTGTATTAGAAGTTGCAGTTGTTTTAGAATTTTAAAGTTTACAGCTGGATACAGTAGTTAAAACTTGCATTTATCTTGTTTCATCTGGTTATTCGATCTTTAGCTAGATACGACTTTATTCCCTGTATCTAGCTTGTTATGCCTGAAACTGAAGCTTGTTTATACTTAAATTCCTCAGTATAATGTGTAATCAAGCATAGAAACCTGCCAAAAAGCATATTTCTAAAAAATCATGGTCTAGCATTTGTTTACTTAGTCTGTTATCTGATATTATATTAGGAAGTTAATTACTGTTTTCATATTTTACGGGTTAAACTGGAGCTGTTTTTTACCGTATTCTCTAAAATTGAAGTGAATGGTAATGCTTGCTTGTTTGGTGCCTAGATGCTTACACTAGGAAGGTTCTCATCAAAAATCTATGCTTTATTATAGGGAGACCCCCACTAAATATCCAACAAAAAGTATCACCTGTATGAAGAAAGCTCTCCTGAAAACTTGTACCCACAAAAAATCCACCTGAAGTCAGACATCAACTGATAAGGTTAAAACTTGTACTTTAATGCTTTGCTATTTCCCTGTAAGCTGCTGACTTGGGTCTAAAGGCACTTGTAGTCTGCCCCATAATAATTTTAGGCTCTCTCCTGTCTTTAACTTAGCCAGCCCCTGGCAGTAGTAATAGCCTGGAATCAAGCCCAGGATATTGTATTACTTTCTTTCATTTTCATCTCAGCCTGTAATCCATACACTGGAACTGAAACTCCATATCTTGGAGTTAGAGTAGCAAACTAAGAAAAACCCTCTAGCTTATACCATTTATAATCCACCCTCTGTTTATACAACAGAATACAATGCAGCTATACTAACAGCAGACATTAAATACTGTCTAAACTTTAGCTTACAACAACACCAAATACTTAGCTATACCTTGTATAACAATTGGAGATAGTTAACTTTTGGAAGACTGTTGTTTGAGCACTATAACTCCTCCTACTTCTCTATGTATGCGAGGTTTCATAAACAACTATACTAACCCGCCATTTTTAAATGCCCGGTGCTTCCAGATCCAGTCAGCAGCCTGATTCTCATAATTGGTATGTGCTAAGAAATTAAAACTGCATTTTAACATTGTTTTTGTCACTGTGTTAGGCCTGGTCTCCTAAACATAATGATAACTGTGAACGAGCATACTTTTAGGGTAGTCTCTGCCATTTCTAGCTGCTAATATTGTTTAACCACAACAGCGACATAAACGCTACATGTGTTTTGGCTGCTAGGCATGAGAATGTGTTTCTAGCTGAGTATTTTAAATGTAAACGAACTTTTTAAGGTATTCTAGCCATTTTTAGCTGCAACTAGCCTTTAATAAAAGTGGCTAGGGCTACTCCCATGTGCTTTTGTCTGATATGCATGTGTAATGTGTTTTGGAAACTGCGTACAGCACTGGTGCAATCTGTGGCTCTAAATATAAAACGCTCACTTTTACTGAGTCTTTTGTGTGTACTAGTAGTTTGCTGTTGCTTTGAGTTGCATACGGTAGTTAGAACTTGCATTAATCTTGTTTTATCTTTATTTAGACCTCTAGCTAGATACGACTATATTTCCCTGTGGCTCTAAATGTAAAACGTTCACTTTTACTGAGTCTTTTGTGCTGTATTAGAAGTCGCAGTTGTTTTAGAATTTTAAAGTTTACAGTTGGATACAGTAGTTAAAACTTGCATTTATCTTGCTTCATCTGCTGTTCGATCTTTAGCTAGATGCGACTTTATTCCCTGTATCTAGCTTGTTATGCCTGAAACTGAAGCTTGTTTATACTTAAATTCCTCAGTATAATGTGTAACCAAGCATAGAAACCTGCCAAAAAGCATATTTCTAAAAAATCATGGTCTAGCATTTGTTTACCTAGTCTGTTATCTGATATTATAGCTAGGAAGTTAATTACTGTTTTCATATTTTACGTGTTAAACTGGAGCTGTTTTTTACCGTATTCTCTAAAATTGAAGTGAATGGTAATGCTTGCTTGTTTGGTGCCTAGATGCTTACACTAGGAAGGTTCTCATCAAAAATCTATGTTTTATTATAGGGAGACCCCCACTAAATATCCAACAAAAAGTATCCCCTGTATGAAGAAAGCTCTCCTGAAAACTTGTACCCACAAAAAAATCCACCTGAAGTCAGACATCAACTGATAAGGTTAAAACTTGTACTTTAATGCTTTGCTATTTCCCTGTAAGCTGCTGACTTGGGTCTAAAGGCACTTGTAGTCTGCCCCATAATAATTTTAGGCTCTCTCCTGTCTTTAACTTAGCCAGCCCCTGGCAGTAGTCCTAGCCTGGAATCAAACCCAGGATATTGTATTACTTTCTTTCATTTTCCTCTCAGCCCTGTAATCCATACACTGGAACTGAAACTCCATATCTTGGAGTTAGAGTAGCAAACTAAGAAAAACCCTCTAGCTATACCATTTATAATCCACCCTCTGTTTATACAACAGAATACAATGCAGCTATACTAACAGCAGACATTAAATACTGTCTAAACTTTAGCTTACAACAACACCAAATACTTAGCTATACCTTGTATAACAATTGGAGATAGTTAACTTTTGGAAGACTGTTGTTTGGGCCCCGCTCCGCTTCCCTCCCTGCCCCCAAATCTCACCCGCCCCCAGTACCTCTACATTTATAGATACTTAACCACACCCCCTACTCAAACATCCTATCAGCCATTACTTCTATTCCCTTACCTACCTGTTCTTCCATCCTATCACTTCTCTCTATATACTCTCCCATCCCACTCTGACACCTCACACTGGTAGTAACTCCTTCTGCTTTACTGTCTGTTCAACAATTACCATTATGTTCCACTACTATTTACTACCCATTCTGTTAATCACCTATGTACTCACCAAGTATGAAAAACAGATGCTTACAGATCATCAGTACCCCAAAGGGCATACTTCCTCCCCAACTATAAAGCATCACACTTTCAACCATATCTATGACAAAGGATACAGCTCAAGCCATTATAAATTCCTCCAGCCCACCAACCCCATGCACACTAACTGCAAACCTAGACAATACTATAAATCCTACATAAACTATTGATGCTTATAGTTAAATACATACCAAGTATCATACTCTGTGGAGACATTCACCCTAACCCAGGTCCTTCCACCACTGATATCCACACCCCCACTAACTGCAACCTAAGCCATCCACCTAGAATTAATAAACCAGATAACTCTCTTCTGACCTGTCATCTCAATATTAGGAGTATTAATAACAAGGTACATGAATTACATTCTCTCCTGGCTGTCCACTCTCCTGAGATACTCTGTCTAACTGAGACCTGGCTAAAGCCTAACAACACTGACAATGAGGTGTTACCCCCTGGCTATAATATACACAGGCTTGATCATATATCCAGGAAAATGGGTGGGGTAGCTATACTGTATAAATCTGAGTTAAACCTAACCACAGATGTAAACCAACCACCTCAGATTAACAACTCCGAAATTCTGGCCACTAAACTGCAGCTTTACAAAAGCAAATACATTTACATCATTTGCATGTATATCCCCCCAGGTAATAACATAGCCACACTGGAAGAAACTCTTCACTGGCTGTCCTGTCATTACCCTCAAGAAACCCTATTGCTGGGAGACCTTAATATAAATTGGGAAACCTGTTCCTCTGAATCCCCCTCTACCCACATCAATCTACATGCTTTCACACAAACTATAACTTCCCCTACCAGGCTAGGTAAATCCAACCAAAAAGAAAGTATACTTGATTGGGTATTGTAAATAGTAATCCCCAACTTTACACTGTGGGGACCTTTCCCAACGGTCTAAGTGATCATCTCCTCACTTATGTAGTTAAGCAAAAAGTTATTAACTCACAACCACTCATACTCAGGAAAGTCAGGCGCAAAAAACACTTTGATCAGGCAAAATTCCAACAGGAACTTACCTCTTGCAACTGGTCTGTACTAAAACACCTACCAAAAACAAAAGTCCACGCTAATACAAAATCCAGAGCAAAATAAAACTCCACGGGTGAAGAAACTTGGTTCGAAGGATCCAATGTGTATCCAACTGAAGGAAATAATGAGCAGAATAGCTTAGAGATATTCAACAACTTTTAATCCTTAAAATAGTAAAAAATCAGTCAAGCGCTTTCGCCTGGTTCCTACCAGGCTTTATCAAAATGAAAAACAATCCAAAACTAAGTTGTTATATACCACTTGGAATTAACAACATAATTAATTCATTTGCAATTACGGTTGTTATAATTACAGATTTAAAGCACCAGTGTCCTCTGTGACACCAAATCTAGCAACAAGCTAGTGAAATTCTTTACACAAATAATAAGTTAAGTTATTTAATCTAAAAATGCTTTAAAAGTGTATGTGTTTGCATATATGCAAAACCTTTATATGTATTAAATATGCAGATAAATAAATAAATAGATAAAAACAATCGCTTGTCACATTAAATCCGTGTAGCAAATAATAATTCATGAATTGTGTTCACAAGCATTTTCTACGATGCCAGTATGTAATATTAAATGCTAGAATATTAAGCCATACTTAAATATAAAAAATTGATTGAACCTTTAAACACCAAAACAATAAAATACAGTATGGGCTTCTCAATCTAGAAAAATAAAAACCTTAAAAAGTAATATATGACAAACTCATAATTTTTCTCTATTTAATTTTAAAACACTGTCTATACTAATACCGTCATTCAAACCTGGAATTTTCATGGCATTTAGCTTTAGTTGCCATATCAATTCCTTATTTTCCAACCGAGTCTCCCAGTCACCCCCTCTGGGGTCCTGAGTGACTTGTTCCAAAACTAAAAATTTTAAATTCATCTTACTACAAACCAAATAATGTTTATAAAAGGCGTTGGTATCTTTTTCCTTTGAAATCTCATATAGATGCTCATATATCCTTTTTCTTAGTGGTCTCTCAGTCTTACCTATACAGAAGCTACAGCACTCAGTGCAGGTGCCGAGATAAACCACCGCTTTAGATGCACAATTAAAGTAACCTTGGGTACTAACTCTAAAATTTCTAGATGGAATAAAAAGATTGTTGTGGTCATGAATATAGGCACATTGATTATATGCACCACATTTAAAAGTACCTACTTTGTTGCAAAGATACAAATCCTTTTTGTACCTATAGCTACTTTCTAATAAACCCTTTAAATTGATATCTCTCCTTCTTGTAAATCCAGGTTTGTCGGGAATAATTTTATTAATATCATCCTGTAGTGTCAAGAGTGGCCAGTATGTAAGAATAGATGCTTCTATATGTTGGGAATCCCTAGTATAAGTATAAACAAAATTACTGCTTTGTAAACATTGGTCAGTGGCATTAGTTGGCATCAAACCCCTACCTTTTCCAAGTAATGGTTGGTATTTTGATTCCCTCTCATATGAAACTTCTTTGATCAAATTTTCCACCAAGTGAATTGGGTAGCCCCTCTCTAAAAAAAGTTTCTTTAGAAAATCAACCTCATTTAAAAAAAGTTCTAAGGTACTTGTCATCCTGGATGCTCGAATAAGTTGTCCTTTTATTATACCTTTTTTCTGATAAAACGGGTGACTGCTATCAAAGTGTAAAAAAGTATTAGAAAAGGTTTTCTTCCTGTAAATTTGAGACTGGAAAAGATTGTTAACCTGGTCTTTACTTAAAAGAACATCCAAGTAGTGTAATGAGTTTTCATTAACTTCATGTGTAAAAGCTAAAAAATCGGTAGTGGAATTAATGTAAGTGACAAAGACCAAAAAACTATCCGTGTCACCATTCCAGAGTATACAGATGTCATCCAAGTATCGCTTGTAATAAACAATTCGCCCCACCCAACTGGATGAAAAGTTGTACTTGTTCTCCCATAGGTGTAGCACTATGTTAGCGTATGTCGAGGCACATGCTGTGCCCATCGCTACACCTTTCTTTTGTCTGAAGATCTCTCCATTAAAGTATACAAAATTATTGTAAGGACAACCACTTCCATGAATTCCACCAATAGATTAACCATACTGTTACTTAGTTCAGATTCTGTTGCTAAAACTTCATTGAACCATTCCAATCCCGTCGAGTGGGGAATACTCGGAAACAGCTCTATAATGTCAATAGTTGCCATTAATAAATTGGGGTGGTATAAGTTTTGATGAATGTCACTAAGAAATTCCCAAGAGTCTTTGCAAATTAACCTCAAAGTCAAAACAAAATTCTTCAGGGTCTGGTCTATAAACTTACCCAAAGGCTCTGTGATACCCCCTGCACCTGCTACTATAGGTCTAAATCTCAGCGGATTCAATCCTTTGTGTACCTTGGGGATCCCAAAAATGACCGGGATCCTGGGTTTAGCAACATGCAAATAGTTGTATCATTTTTCATTAATAAAGCCCTGTATTAAGTGGTCACTTAACATATAGTTAATTTTAGAATACGCTATATTAAGCTCATTTCTGGAAACTAATTCATAAGTGACTTCATCCTGCAGCATGTTGTAAATGTGTGTTTCATATGCCCAGTGATACATTAAGACTACCCCCCCACCCTTGTCGGGTTTCATTACTCGTATACCTTCCTCCTTAAATGAATTAGTTAATTGCTGTAAATAGAAATCAAAATTATTAGGTGGTGAATTTGAACCTAGTAGATGCTTCTTTCTTAGGTCTGTTTCCACCAGTTCTTCAAAAATTTTTAGGCTGGGATGAATGGGTGGGTTAAAGGTGCTGCTCCTAGTATTAGCGCGGTTAACAGCAGATTGCCCTTTAAAAAACAAAGCTAAATTTAGTTTCCTAATGAATAATTTAAAATCCACAAGTCTTCTAGGTAGATCCATAGATCACAGGGGCACAAATTGGAAGCCTCTGGTGAACAATTCAAAAAATTCTGGTGAGATTATAATATCTGTAAAATTATATATTGCAAGACTATCCTTCTTAAAAACCTGATACTTATCTATGGACTCATCCTCACTGTTACTATCTGTCAAACAAATTCCATTGTCCTCCATTACTTGCGCGCCCTGTTCCAACTCTGTTGGTAAAAAGTTGTGTTCCTCCCCCCTGGTCTGCCCTGGGGATACTGAAAAACCTGATGTTGGTTGTTGCTACCCTTCTGCGCCAAACGCTCACTCCTCCTAGGTGGCTCCACTGGTGGCGTATTAGGATTGTCTGAATTACCAGCAATACTAGTCCCTACCTCATCATTAATAATGTGATGTTTAAATTTCCCTGGTAAGGGATATGCCCTTCCTTCCCTATATTCAAACAAGTCACGTTCTAATTTCCTTATTTTACGATCAATGATTTTCACACAATGCTGGTCTATTTCATTAAAAACATTGTCATAACTTCTTTTAATGCTCAAGAAATTCTTGTTTTTAACAATGTTGTCATTCAGAATGGTCAGTTCATTTAACAAGGTATTAGCTTTAATTTCATAATCTTGAGTCATGAGATTTAACATTTCCAGACCCGTTTTGTCAAATAATTCCACTAATTTTGTGTATAGAGTAGACCCATACACTGCATTATTGGGGAACTTGTAACAACGCAAACCTTTAGGGATGCGCTTTACTCGTATGCATTCCCTCAAGTAATCTATCTCAAGTTGCGTGTTTTTATAGGCATATAACTTATCATTTAGTTTTTCAAAGTCAAGTTCCATACAGTTAGAGTGCCCCTGAGTGTTAAAATCAGTACCTTGTTTGAACGAAAACTGTTTCTCAGTCCAAGCGTGGAAATTAAAATCCTTACGCTGGGAGCCATATGCATTGTTCCGACTTGGTTGTGTAGCTTTCTGTTCTTCCTGAGTATCAGCCCCCACCAATAAAATATCGTCAGAAGATGTCGCTCTTGCTACGCCATTCGGCTCTCTAGAATGAAGTGATGCATTTCTTTTGTCCAAACCCTGCTGCTGGTTGCCAGGTAACAAAACATTACAACTGCTACTGCGTGTAGTCAAAAGTTTGTTCATTTGCATTAAAAGCACTAATACCTGGTTAAATTCGCCGCGTGACACTGGTGCGTCATCCAATTCATTTCGTAGTAGTACCGGAGTGTCCAGAAAATTAATTTGATCCAAGTCTTCCGCCATGGTAACACACAACCAAAAACAAAAGTCCACGCTAATACAAAATCCAGAGCAAAATAAAATTCCACGGGTGAAGAAACTTGGTTCGAAGGATCCAATGTGTATCCAACTGAAGGAAATAATGAGCAGAATAGCTTAGAGATATTCAACAACTTTTAATCCTTAAAATAGTAAAAAATCAGTCAAGCGCTTTCGCCTGGTTCCTACCAGGCTTTATCAAGATGAAAAACAATCCAAAACTAAGTTGTTATATACCACTTGGAATTAACAACACAATTAATTCATTTGCAATTACGGTTGTTATATTTACAGATTTAAAGCACCAGTGTCCTCTGTGACACCAAATCTAGCAACAAGCTAGTGAAATTATTTACACAAATAATAAGTTAAGTTATTTAATCTAAAAATGCTTTAAAAGTGTATATGTTTGCATATATGCAAAACCTTTATATGTATTAAATATGCAGATAAATAAATAAATAGATAAAAACAATCGCTTGTCACATTAAATCCGTGTAGCAAATAATAATTCATGAATTGTGTTCACAAGCATTTTCTACGATGCCAGTATGTAATATTAAATGCTAGAACATTAAGCCATACTTTAATATAAAAAATTGATTGAACCTTTAAACACCAAAACAATAAAATACAGTATGGGCTTCTCAATCTAGAAAAATAAAAACCTTAAAAAGTAATATATGACAAACTCATAATTTTTCTCTATTTAATTTACAGGGAGAAAACCTTTTCTAATACCTTTTTACACTTTGATAGCGGTCACCCGTTTTATCAGAAAAAAGGTATAATAAAAGGACAACTTATTTGAGCATCCAGGATGACAAGTACCTTAGAACTTTTTTTAAATGAGGTTGATTTTCTAAAGAAACTTTTTTTAGAGAGGGGCTACCCAATTCACTTGGTGGAAAATTTGATCAAAGAAGTTTCACATGAGAGGGAATCAAAATACCCACCATTACTTGGAAAAGGTAGGGGTTTGATACCAACTAATGCCACTGACCAATGTTTACAAAGCAGTAATTTTGTTTATACTTATACTAGGGATTCACAACATATAGAAGCATCTATTCTTACATACTGGCCACTCTTGACACTACAGGATGATATTAATAAAATTATTCCCGACAAACCTGGATTTACAAGAAGGAGAGATATCAATTTAAAGGGTTTGTTAGAAAGTAGCTATAGGTACAAAAAGGATTTGTATCTTTGCAACAAAGTAGGTACTTTTAAATGTGGTGCATGTAATCAATGTGCCTATATTCATGACCACAACAATCTTTTTATTCCATCTAGAAATTTTAGAGTTAGTACCCAAGGTTACTTTAATTGTGCATCTAAAGGGGTGGTTTATCTCGGCACCTGCACTGAGTGCTGTAGCTTCTGTATAGGTAAGACCGAGAGACCACTAAGAAAAAGGATATATGAGCATCTATATGAGATTTCAAAGGAAAAAGATACCAACACCTTTTATAAACATTCTTTGGTTTGTAATAAGATGAATTTAAAATTTTTAGTTTTGGAACAAGTCACTCTGGACCCCAGAGGGGGTGATTGGGAGACTCGGTTGGAAAATAAGGAATTGATATGGCAACTAAAGCTAAATGCTACGAAAATTCCAGGTTTGAATGACGGTATTAGTATAGACAGTGTTTTAAAATTAAATAGAGAAAAATTATGAGTTTGTCATATATTACTTTTTAAGGTTTTTATTTTTCTAGATTGAGAAGCCCATACTGTATTTTATTGTTTTGGTGTTTAAAGGTTCAATCATTTTTTTTATATTTAAGTATGGCTTAATGTTCTAGCATTTAATATTACATACTGGCATCATAGAAAATGCTTGTGAACACAATTCATGAATTATTATTTGCTACACGGATTTAATGTAACAAGCGATTGTTTTTATCTATTTATTTATTTATCTGCATATTTAATACATATAAAGGTTTTGCATATATGCAAACATATACACTTTTAAAGCATTTTTAGATTAAATAACTTAACTTATTATTTGTGTAAAGAATTTCACTAGCTTGTTGCTAGATTTGGTGTCACAGAGGACACTGGTGCTTTAAATCTGTAATTATAACAACCGTAATTGCAAATGAATTAATTATGTTGTTAATTCCAAGTGGTATATAACAACTTAGTTTTGGATTGTTTTTCATCTTGATAAAGCCTGGTAGGAACCAGGCGAAAGCGCTTGACTGATTTTTTACTATTTTAAGGATTAAAAGTTGTTGAATATCTCTAAGCTATTCTGCTCATTATTTCCTTCAGTTGGATACACATTGGATCCTTTGAACTAAAACACCTACCCCTAGAGGAGGTTGTACTTTATTTTAACAACAAATTTCTAGAAATCCTTAATCTGCATGCACCTGTCCGCTCAAAGTGAACAAAAGTAGCTACAGCACCATGGCTTACCAAAGAGTCCAGGCAAAAAATCCATATTAGAAACAAATTATGGGCTCAATGGCGGTTCACTAAAGACACCCTAGACCATGTTAAGTACATACAAGTCAGAAATGACACCAAAAAAGCAATTCTAAATGACAAAAAACAATATTACTGCAAATTCTAGGCTGAAAACCAAAACAATCCTCAAAAGTTTTGGGCTAGTCTAAATAACCTACTCCACTCAGGAAAAACGTCCACTCCCATCCCCACTGGTTTCATTGACAAATCTCCTAAAGAAGTCTCAGACAATCTCAACTACTTCTTTACTGAAACAAATCAAACTCTAGCTAGCCAACTTCCTCCTAGCACCCCCAGCCCTGACAAGACCACCCCTTTAGATAAACTCTCATTCAGCTTCCAACCAGTTCCCACCTCACTCATCCGCACCCTTATCAAAAAACTAAAACCCACCACTCTGTCTGCTGACCAACTACCCACTGAATACCTTCAAAAATCAGCAGATGCTATAGCTTATCCACTATCAATATTAATTAACCGTACCATAGCTGAAGCAAAAATGCCCACCATTTGGAAAACATCCTATATTATCCCACTACATAAAGGAGGCACCTCCACTGAACTCTCCAACTATAGACCCATAGCTATACTTTCACCACTTGCAAAAATATTGGAAAAATGCATACACAAACAACTCATGCACCACCTAATCCAAAATCACCTCTTGTCTGATACCCAACACGGCTTTCGACGTTACCACAGTACTACCTCAGCTCTACTTGCCTTTACCAACACAATAAACAGCAACCGCAATAATAATCACATCTCTTCATCCCTCTTCTTGGATCTCTCCAAGGCATTTGACATGGTAGAGCACCAACTTTTGTTACACACTATGCAAACATTCAATCTAGACTCTAATGTCCTATTATGGTTCAATTCCTACCTGACTGGGAGGCAACAGGCTGTTCTCTGGCAGAACAAGCTTTCTATACTACCACCAAACACCCTTGGAGTACCACAAGGCTCCATATTAGGGCCCCTACTGTTCTCAATTTTCATTAATGACTTATATACTGTCATCCCAAACGTCAGCTGTATTCAATACGCTGATGACTCCACTCTGGTTTGCTCAGCCACATCTCCTGCAGAGTTGAAGAAAGCTACCCAGTCCACCTTTAATATTGTATAAAGCTGGCTCACTAGTCGACGACTATTATTAAATCCCAAAAAAACTAAAATGTTGTTATTCACACCTACTCAAAGGTCTCCAACTTTCTCTTTCACCATTAATGCAAAGGATGGGACTGTAATCTCCCCAGAGCCCTCTACAAAACTGCTCGGTGTCATTATTGACAATAACCTAAAATTTGAACTTCATGTTAATCAAATAATAAAGAACACCAATAAAAAACTTGGTTCATTGTATAGAATTAAAGCCTTTCTAACCCCTCCAGCCAAAACTGCCATTGCCCGCTCACACCTAATTTCAACACTTACATATGCTTCCCCCCTTCTGTCTAATCTAAATAAGTCATTACTTAACAGACTGTCTACCTGTTACAATCACATTGCCAGATTTGTCACTGGCCAGCCATGCAGAACCCACCATTGCATGAACCTCAAACAGCTTGGATGGCTAGAATTCCCCAATCTCATACAATATAACCTTCTGATTATAGCGTACAAGATTCTCTATAATCCAGATAACACACCAGCTCTTAGAAATAGTATCACTGCCCAGACTAATCAGAGACTGCTTAGATCCTCTAACAGACTTCAAATTCTTACAATCAAAACCAACAACACAGCAGGAGTATCTCTCTTAGCAAATTCTGCAGGTAGAACATGGAATCAACTCCCAGCTGATATTACCAACATCTGGCACTAAACTGGCTTTGTCACTGTAATAAACCTGGCTAGCCATCTTTAATTAATGTACAAACATGTCAATGGAAATATGTTTTTCATTTCTCCTCACTATAACTACTGCTAACAAATGTCATGTAACTGTTTACTTTTGAATGTCAAAACATTAACTGTAATTACTTATCTGTATTTTGTCTGCATTGCTATGTTCACCTTTGCTTCTATTATATTGTCCTTATTGCAATGTTTTATTTTGTACCCATTGGAGCTTTTCTCCCCGCGCCTCTGCTGAAAATGGACATGTATCCAGTCGGACTATCCCGGTCAACAAATGTAAAATAAAATAAATAAAATCAATATTATTCTCCAGAATTCTTGAGCAAAGAAGTTTACACACACTGTCTCTCTGTCTATGACACACACACACACACACACACACACACACACACACACACACACACACACACACACACACACACACACACACACACATGCACATTATCTCTATTTTATACGTGCACACATACACACACACACACACACACACACACACACGCACACACGCACGCACGCACGCACACACACACACACACACACACACACACACACACACACACACACACACACACACACACACACACACACACACACACATCCTTCCAATGCAGGTGACTGCATTCGTTTTATTTAGTTTCCCACATGTGCTAAATGTGGCTTTTTAAGTTCCGCTGGTAGCTATAGGGAAAAACTGTTACTGCAATTACTTTTCTTATTTTTCTTTGTCTTCAGTTTCATTTTATTCTTTTTAATGTTGGCTTGCTAAATGTTTATGCTTAGCAAGTGAAAACAATACTGCAGCTTTTTTTCCTGTGGGCTTCATGGTGGCTTAATATGCTGCTTTGAAGTCATAGACTGGTTCCAGGGCTTTCTTCTTAGAGAATGTGTGTTCTTCAATTTGGTATAGTTTTTATGTTCTGCTCATTTTCTAAAGAACTATAAAGAACTTAACTGTGATTCTGTAGCAGTTTTAAAGCAAGCCAAAAATGTCAGGCAAAGTAATAAAAATTACAACAGGACAGTATAAAAAGAATATCAGAAATAATTTAAAGTAAATGGTTATGTAATACAGAATTGCACTGCAGAACTGTCCCCTTATTAATCTGTTTTCTCACCCACAAATATATAAAATAACATAGGAACATGCATTTTAGATTCACTCCTTGCATTCTGAAACATTTGTGAAATACAGCAGTCCTCTTACCAGTCAATCTACTCCAGTTAACAATTAAGCATTCTTTTCTGCATGCTGTAATTAAAGGCAAATATGTAAACCGTTTATAAAACACAGTCTTTATTCCAAAATATGAAAATAACACAGATTTTGGCTACTTAATTACTGTGTTTGTGGCTGCATTTTCATTTTGCATAGTACTGTAGAGTACATAGTATTTTATTTTTTATTTGTGGTTGTTAACTAGACAGTTTCCAGATCACTGAGCACTGCATGTTTAGCAGAAGCTGAGGGAGGGAGGAAAAACTCAAAAACTACATATTTAACATTAGAGAATTCAATTACAACCAGTGGATGAGGATAATACAATAACAATAAGCATGAACATTTCCACCAAATAACAGAGTATGTTTATAAACAAAAACTTGAATGGCATTATAGCACAGCATTGTCATATAGGGACAGATTCCATAAACTTTGTACAATTTGGTGGATTATACCCAGTTCTCTGCAAGAATTATGTTATGCCAAGATATATGGAAATGTGCTCTTGTCTAGTTAGCATAAGTCATTTCAGTACAGACACAACAAATAACCTGCTTAACACAATCAGTCAGTGCAAAATTGTATGAGCATGAAAACCTATCCATAAATTGATATATCTGCATTACCAGTGCATGTGTGTGGAAGGTATACAAACTCAACGGAAAGAGTCAGTAATATGTGGCAGTTACTGGCTAAAGACAAATGTGTATCAGCAATATTCCCAAAAAGTAACAATTACCTGCAAACAATTACAGATGTTATAAAGTGTAGACTGACATATGTAAAGAAACCCATCATTTGTGGAATCTGTTGTAATCAGCACAATTTCAAATAGAAAAATGAATCAGTTATGGTGAAGTACAAATCACAGCCACATCGCCATGGCTAACAGTAACTAACACAGTTATGGTGAAGTAGCAATCATAGCCACATCGCCATGGCTAACAGTAACTACCAATGGGTGCAGGACAAGTAACGCAGACACCCGTGGAAATAGGGAGATAGAAAAGCATGCATGGAGTGAGGGTGATGAAAGAAGACGCGCAAGAAGGATGATGGAATAGGATGTCAGAGGGAGAGTCAGGGTGTCACCGGCAATTTTTTTTTAGTGGGAATAGGCCCCATTTTTTGGGGAATAGAAGGAATGAAAAAGTCACAGAAAGCGGAGGTGAGGAAAAGTGTGAGTACAAACATATAACAAATGTCACAAGACATGACAGACGAAGTTGGAAATATACATAAAGGTTAGGAAAGATACACAGACAGCATATGGACTATACAGCATGGATGAAGGAGAAATGAGAAACAGAGTAGGGCTGCACATCAACCCTGGCGCACTTAAAAAATGCATATATACCAGTGCACGAAGCAGTGCTGTGATGTTGTAAACTGTAACATTCATACTAAATGAGAATGAGTGATGGTAGGTGTGTGTCAATGAATACTAAATGGGGAGTGCAGTCTTCACAGTACACAATGGACATCAAACATTATCATCCACTAGGCTGTCAGCATTGCAAGTGTAAGCCAAGCAGCAGAAAGGATGATCAAATCCAGTCAAGGAAATGTAAGAGCAGACAAACAGAGGTTAGATTAGAACTTCCAACTCTGCATGTGCTAGGCAAACTAGTAAGAACAGTGCCAAACAGCAGTACTGCAGCATCACTGTATTGTGGCTGTGCAATAAATCAGTAAGTATACAAACCACCAAGACAGAAGAAATGAAATCATACAAGCCAAAATGAAGGTGGCTCATCATACTTACACATATCGATGGTAAGAAATTTAAAGAATATGGTGATACATATACATTATGAAAATAGCATATGAAAAGATAAGGATTGTAAGCCTATGCCTAGGCAGGAAGCATACAAATGTCTGGGTAATGCACAAAGCTTAAGTAAAACATAAACGCTGATGGAATCTACTCAATTACCACCACCTTGTGTGCATATACCTTGATAGAGGCATTGGGAACTAATGGGTGGCACGATGCCTGGGCACTTCTATGGGCTAGGCTTGTAAACACTCCAGGGCCATTAGCCTAGTACACACCTATGAACCTATGTGTATGATACCCAACATGGTGGTACAGAGAGTCATATTGTCTCAGTACACCTACATTCCAACAATTAGATGTTACAGGAAGGTGAACATACACATATAGATATGCCATATATTTGTGAAATATATAGGCCAAAGCAATAAGGGGAAAGGTAGAGGGACAACATATGTCCACATTTGTAATGAAATGCTAGAAAAGGGAAAGCTGGCTCAGACTATAAAAATATCTAAGGAAATAAATTGTACATGCATGTGTCCCCAACACAAGATGGACAGCAAGTCCCCTGTAAGGTATATTGAAGTAAATGGCCAAAGTCTGACACGTGCAGTCTGCATTGGTGATGACTATAAACATGTGCGTACAAATGAAACGACCAGCACAGTAATGTGCAAGAATTAAACATCAAATGGCATAGGTACATTACAAAAGTACTTTCAAATATCACGTACCCATTTATACTGCCATGCTAACATAAGATGACAGGTGGTACACTCACAAAAAGTGATACAAATAGAATGTGTAAATGTGCATCAAAGGACATGTACATGTAACTATGGCACAACATATGTGTGTGAAAAGCACACACATACTATTGCTGTACAATGATAGACTAATGTGTTTGTGATGTTAGGGACATCCAATCGTACAGCCATACAAGAGAAGGCTGCCATATTACACAAAATGACCATTGTGCATGTATGTTAACATGTGATTTATACAGGCAATGTCTGCACATTAGAATATAGGCTATATGCTCACTACAATGGTGTGTGCCAGAATAAGTAGGCACATGATATGGTTACTCACTACTTGTGCCATTCATACAATAACACCATGTAATTCAAAAAGACAATGAATAATGCCAATCCACATGAATAACAATGGCTATGTGACAGGCTATGGAAATTTTCCCACAAGAGGCATATATTACATCAGTTGACTAAAACAGTCCTGAAGAATAGTGGATAATAGCCAAATGTGTAGTCATCTACTGCCTAGGTGCTATAGGTGTTAATGCATTCCAAAAATGAAATAAGGTTAAAGATTACTCTCTCAGTCAGTACACAACCTTGAAACGTATTAATATGGATTTAAGAAAACAATGAGGCTTGGTATATACATTTTGTATATATCAATGAATTAGTGTGATCTGTACCTATAGTTAACCTACCTCAATATACATTGTGATGTTGCTCAGCAAGGCAAGCTAATACACGTCAGTATTTTTCATGGTTTAAATTCTACTCTGACTTACCAACAGTTTCACTGGGATGTATAGAATACGTCCTTCATAATGCCTGATGTTATTTATATATCCTGCACACCTAGAATTGTTGCAGATGATGAAGGGATGACTATTTATCTGCAGCAATTCTAGGTGTGCAGGATATATAAATAACATCAGGCATTATGAAGGACATAGAATTGCTGCAGATGATGAAGGATGACTATTTATCTGCAGCATAGATGATTCTTGCAATCGGGGTGGACTGGGCATCTGGCAGTTCTGGGGAATGCCAGAAGGACTGGTGCTAAAATGGGCCGGTGCTCTTCAAACGTCTTCTTCTTTGTGGACCAAGCATGTGTTCTACACATGCCACCGCAGATGTAAAGTCATTCTACACTTGCCTGCTGAACTTAAAAGTAGCTCTTCCGGTAAGAGAGAGGGTGTGTGAGTGCGTGGGTATAATTTAAACTAGCAGTTCCATTCATTTCTGAATGAGAGAGAAAGTGTGTATGTACGTATGTATGTGTATGTAATTTAAACTAGCTGTCTCATCTTTGTATGAGAATGTGTGTGTGTGTGTGTGTGTGTGTGTGTGTGTGTGTGTGTGTGTGTGTGTGTGTGTGTGGGTTTGTTTTTAAAATACATCTCAACTGTCCAGATTTAGCCTCATAGTTTTGTTCCATTTATCATAACATTTGTGGTTTTCTGGTAACTCTCAGAGGATTGAAGTCACTAAATAATGACATATATACGAGTTTGACTTCATATCCTTCAGAAAATGCATGCTAACACAAATCCTCTTATTCTAGCAACTCAGTTAAAATGAGCACTATTTAAAATCTATCCCTGTTTTTTGGCCATTGTATCCCCATTATTTTAGGCTTTGTCTAGATTTTTTACACTAAGGGGTTGAGAGTTATGCATACCTGTCAACTGTCCAGATTTTTGCCTCATAGTATTGGCCCATTCCTCATAAAATGTGTGTTTTTCTGGCAATTCACAGATGATTTACATTTAAATCAGTAAATAATGACATATATACGAGTTTGAATTCATATCCTTCGGAAAATGCATTTTAACACAAATCCTATTATTCTAGCAACTAAGTTAAAATGAGCAATATTTAAAATCTATCCCTATTTTTGGTTCTGTCCCCCCATTATTTTAGGCTTTGTCCAGATTTCTTGCACTAAGAGGTTGAGAGTTATGCATACCTGTCAACTGTCCAGATTTTTGCCTCATAGTATTGGCTCATTTCTCTTAAAATTTGTGTTTTTCTGGCAAATCACAAATGATTGAAATCAGTAAATAATGACATATATATGAATTTCAGACTTCATATCCTTCAGAAAATGCATGCTAACACAAATCCTGTTATTCTAGCAACATTCTAAGTCTATAACAGAACTATTTCAAATCTTCCTTTTTTTGGCTCTGTCCCCCCATTATTTTAGGCTTTGTCCAGAGTTCTTGTGCTAAGAGGTTGAAAGGAATGGAAGTATGGTATGCAATGCTTAGTTGGGGAGCAGGCAGGTTAGTCAATTAACTTGATCAGGTTTAACCCTGTAACTTGGTTACAGAAGAAAAGAGCCTAAATCCTCTATACCAACTATCAGACTGCTGAAGGAATTGTGAGCTTCAGTGGAGACAAGAGCCTGAATTCTCTACACCTGCGGTCTCCAACCTTTTTTGCATAAAGGATCGGTTTCATGCAAGAACATTTTCCATGGACAGGTCATAGTGCATGCATAATAAAGTGCATAATATTTATTTATTTGACATTTGTTTACCAGGGAGGCCTGACTGGACTAAAAGTCCATTTTCAGCTGAGACCCAGGAAGAAAAACTGTAAAGTACAATAAAAAGACAATTGACAATAATTACCCCTCCCCAAACAAAGTGCACATTCTGCTTAACAGCATAAAATTGATCTACCATGGTCGAGAAGTACATTAACCTAATGGCAACCTTATTGACTAAGTTTATAAGAGCAATATTTAAAATCTGTCCCTATTATTTGACTCTGTCCAGCATACCTCTCAACTGTACAGATTTTCGCAGAATGTCCAGATTTTTGCTTCATTTTTTTTATTTTGGTCTGCTTCTCATAAAATTGTTGTTTTTTGGAAAAATCACTGGAAGATCATTGAGGTTTGAAATCAGAAAATAATGACAGACAGTTGAGTTTCAGACTTCATATCCTTCAGAAGAATACATGTTAATGCAAAACCTGTATTCAATCTACTTTCTAAGATTGTAAGAGTACTACTTAAAAGTGACCCTATTTCTGAGCCTTTGTCCCCCCATTATTTTTAGCTTTGTCCAGATTCCTTGCTCTTAGAGCTTGAGAGGTATGTAGAGTCCAGATTTATTGCTGGAAGGTTTGAGTAGTATGGTCAAGAGGTAATTTAATGGCAATCTTATTGACTTTCTATGTTTATAGAATCAGTATTTAAAATCCGTCCCTATTATTTGTGGCTCTGTCCAGATTTATTGTGGAAGAGGTTGACTATTATGGTCGAGAGGTACACTAAGCTCATTGCTGTTCTACCAGGGATCACTCACACACAAACACACACACACACACACACACACACACACACTCGCACACGCGCACACGCACACAGTCTCTTTTGCTTTTATGCACACATTCATTCACACACGCAGACAGAAAGACATGCACAGACACACACACACACACACACACACACACACACACACACACACACACACACACACACACACACACACACACACACACACACACACACACACACAGATTCTTTTTCATGCATGCATGCATTCACTCACACAAAATCATTCTCACTCTCTCTCTGTCTCGCTCTCCACCTCTCACACACACACAGGGTCTCTTTTGCTTTCATGCATGCATTCACTCACACATTCCGACAGAAACATACACATACACAGTTTCTTTTGCATTAATTTCATGCATGCATTCACTCATACAAGACCCATCTCTCTCACATACACACTCTTTTGCTTTCATGAAAAAACAAACACAACAGTGGATTGCCGTAAATCCAAAACCTCCAAAAATGTAAAATAAAAGTAAAAAACAAAGATACTGAAAACACAGTAAAACTGTCAGTTTATTGTGCAAGTATAAAACTTTCACCAACAGGCTTCCTCAGTTAATATTAAACTTGCAAACTGAAACCATATTTAAAACTCTAAAAGGTCACGTTCTAAACCAATTAATCAACTTGTTCATGCAGATAGCTAAGAAATGGCTTCAAAGTGAAAGCACCATTTAAGCCAGGAGGTGTGTGTGCTCTCATTCTCAGTATCCAGTGCATTTCGTCCTGTTCAGTCAACAGCTTTATATTACCACCTCATAGTGGCATATAAATTACTTTCAATATCAAGAATTTAAAACTATGAGCATCACCTTTATCCAAAATATCAAATAAACGACCACCAGTGTAACAAAACAAGTAAATACAAAACACTGGAGCAATTGAGAATGACACCAACCAGAATCTAATAAATTGACCCTTGGGTACGTTTCTCTACATATATAAGGGATGATTACTACTGAAATGTAAATAATTATTGCTGTAAGTAGCTTTCCTAAAAATTCTACTGGAAAAGCACCTATCTGTGGAATTCCACTCCAAACTCACATCCAAGTAGTTAACATTACTACCATAACCACTTAGGGTGAATTTCAAAAAATTACAGCTTGCATTAATTTGTGTTAAGAGCAAAGAAATGTTTATCAGAAGGAACTTTAATAATAAAAAACTAATCATCAATGTACCTGCAGTAAAATAAAATATCAGAGGCAAGACCAATGGTGGGTAAAATTTCTTTCGCCCACCATGCCATCACCAAACCAGCAAAATCTGGGTCTACACTTGCCCCCATTACTACTCCACAAAGCTGTTTATAGCTTTTCTTTTTGAAAATGAAGAAATTATTATCCAGTAATAATTCCAACAAAGAACAGCATGTTTTACTGAAGATTCAGACCAAGTGGTGTATTTAGAAAGAAACTGAGACACAAACTCTATTCCTTCTACTTGAGGAATACAGGTATATAGAGATACATCAACCGGCAGTATAAAAAATGCAGTCTCTTCTATACTACAGTTCAACTGACATTGAATAAATAGCCTTATCTGATCCACAAATGACCAATAATCTTTAATAAATGAAGGCAAACTTTGAAACACTGGGTTAAGTAGTGAATCTAAATATAACGATAAATCCTCGGTAACACTACCAGATGAAGAAACAATAGGTCTAAATGGTGGATTAGAAATGTTTTTATGAATTTTGGGTATACCAAATAGTATGCCCAATCTAGGATTGTCTATAACAAGAAAATCATAAATTTCAGCAGAAATCTCATCATTCATCAAAAGATCGTATAAAACATACTTTACAAAACTGTAACTTCTATCTATAGTATTACTGTTCACTTCCATATATTCATTTGCATTGTTAAGAAGCTTTTCCATCACTGTATTATAATCTGTAGTAGACATGATAACCAACTAGGCTACTTTATAAGCCTTCATAAACCTGACATTATCTATATGCTGAAGCTCATAAAGAGCTTTTTTCTCTTCATGGCTTAAATTAAAATAAAAATAGTCAGGTTTACTTCCTAATACAGTTCTAATATTTTTACTGCAAAAAGCTTCAAATACTTGCAAGGTATTATACAGAGCAGGATTAAAGGCTGAAGGTTTTTTTAAATGTAGCAGGACATGGCACATGTAGATCTTTAAAAATATACATAAAATTTAGTTTTCTAACATACAGCTTTAGGTTAAGCAGGGTGTTAGCTAAATCTGCTCTACTACTTGGGATGAAATTAAGTCCCAATTTAAGCCAACTTGTTTGAGTCTCAGATAAAACAAGGTCAGATAAATTGTAAATTTTAATATCTGAACTCACATTGTAAGCCAGTCTTAAATCAGCATGCTGTTGAGCTGTTACTTTCGAAAACGACTCCTTCCTTGTTCTTGTTTCACCCGTGCAGTCACTGTGGACCCTTTGCCATTTTTAGAGTATTTTTGTTATTATTAATGGAAGTAGAACCCAGGTTTGAAGTTGTAGTGTTGCCTTTCGGTGTAGATGAATCATTAGAGCCATTAACGTTCTCTTGTGGATGACGTAAAATGTCCACTCCTATGGCAACAGCTGTTAAAGTAGAAGGAACTTGGTTTAAGGTAGAATGCCCGGTTTGCACTGCCGAGCTATATGAACGTTTATTAACTTTGTTGTCTTTATTAAGAGAAGGCTTATAATGAGTGCTTTTATGTAATTTCTCACTGATAAAAAAAATTACCATCTCTGTAGGCTTTGTCTCGATCAGTCTTTTTGGATTTCCTTTGAACTACGATGTGTTCATACTTTTCTACTGATTCCAGCATCTGCTCGTAGGACGTGAAAGTACTCTTAGAACCATGTAAATTAACTTGAAATTCATTGTCAAGAATTTCTAATTCAGTTTTTAAATCAAACAACAGCCCTTCACTACGTTTGACCAATAATCTTAAAAAAATCAAGCCCTGCTTGGTTGAAGAAAGAGACTAGTTCTTTAAAAAGGGATCTTCCTTAAATACTCCATTCGGAGCTTTGAAGAACCCCAGTCCCTTAGGTATAATTTGCAAGGCTATACAGCATTCAAAGTACTTATTTTCAACTACTAGGGCTCTGTACTTCTTACGTCTTTTTCAAGGAGAAATAATTGGTCAGATAAGTTAACATTATCGTTTTTATCAGGAATATCATTTGGAGTAGACAGAATAAAGGGATCAGTTTCTGCATTCAAAGCAGCTGTAACATTTTTGTAAGCTGCAAATTTACTGGTAAGCACATTAACTTCTTCTGAACCAGTCAGAGCAGTCCCTTTATCATTGCCATTGTAGTTACAGGAATTAGAAACGTTACCCATAGATGGAATTTCATTTTAGTAAATCTTCTTCGTGAGTGCAGCTAATGAGTTATGTAAGCTTTGAAGCTCAGTAAACAGACCTGCTAGCTTGACCTGCTGGCTATCAATAGTAGGATGTAAAGACATGTTCTTCAAGTCATCCTCTGGAGCTTGAGCCATAACCAAAACTACCAAATAAACGACCACCAGTGTAACAAAACAAGTAAATCCAAAACACTGGAGCAAAAGAGGAAGACACCAACCAGAATCTATTAAATTGACTCTTGGGTATGTTTCTCCTCATATATAAGGGATGATTACTACTGAAATGTAAATAATTATTGACGTAAGTAGCTTTCCTAAAAATTCTACTGGAAAAGCACCTATCTGTGAAATTCCACTCCGAACTCAAATCCAAGTAGTCAACATTACTAGCATAACCACTTAGGGTGAATTTCAAAAAATCACAGCTTGCATTCATTTGTGTTAAGAACAAAGAATGTTTATCAGAAGGACCTTTAATAATAAAAACAAATCATCAATGTACCTGCAGTAAAATAAAATATCAGAGGCAGGAACAATGGTGGGTAAGATTTCTTTCTCCCGCCATGCCATCACCAAACCAACAAAAGCTGGGGCTACACTTGCCCCCCATTGCTACTCCACAAAGCTGTTTATAGCTTTTCTTCTTGAAAATGAAGAATTTATTATCCAGTAATAATTCCAACAAAGAACAGCATGTTTTTACTGAAGATTTAGACCAAGTGGTGTATTTAGAAGGAAACTGAGACACAAACTCCATTCCTTCTACTTGAGAAACACACGCATATAGAGATACGACATCACCCGTCAGTATAAAAGACTCAGTCTCTTCTACACTAGAATTCAACTGACATTGACTAAATAGCCTTATCTGATGCAGAAATGACCAAGAATACACCACTTGGTCTGAATCTTCAGTAAAAACATACCGTTATTTATTTGTTGGAATCATTACTGGATAATAATTTCTTCATGTGTGGTTATGGTAAGTGGCTATGGTAGTAATGTTAACTACTTGGATGTGAGTTTGGAGTGGAATTCCACAGATAGGCGCTTTTTCAGTAGAAATTTTAGGAAAGCTACTTACGTCAATAATTATTTACATTTCAGTAGTAATCATCCCTTATATATGAAGAGAAACATACCCAAGGGTCAATTTATTAGATTCTGGTTGGTGTCTTCCTCTTTTGCTCCAGTGTTTTGGATTTACTTGTTTTGTTACACTGGTTGTCATTTATTTGGTAGTTTTGTTTATGGCTCAAGCCAGAGAATGACTTGAAGAACATGTCTTTACATCCTACTATTGATAGCCAGCAGGTCAAGCTGGCAGGTCTGTTTACTGAGCTTCAAAGCTTACAGAATTCATTAGCTGCACTCACGAAGAAGATTTATAAAAATGGAGTTCCATCTATGGGTAATGTTTCTAATTCCTGTAACTACAATGGCAATGATAAAGGGACTGTTTTGACTGGTTCAGAAGAAGTTAATGTGCTTACCAGTAAATGTGCAGCTTACAAAAATGTCACAGCTGCTTTGAATGCAGAAACCAATCCCTTTATTCTGTCTACTGCATCTGATATTCCTGATAAAAACGATAATGTTAACTTATCTGACCAATTATTTCTCCTTGAAAAAGGACTTAAGAAGTATAGAGACCTAGTAGTTGAAAATAAGTAGTTTGAATGCTGTATAGCCTTGCAAATTGTACCTAAGGGACTGAGGTTCTTCAAAGGTCCGAATGGAGTGTTTAAGGAAGATCCCTTTTTAAAGAACTAGTCTCTTTCTTCAACCAAGCAGGGCTTGATTTTTTAAGATTATTGGTCAAACGTAATGAAGGGCTGTTGTTTGATTTAAAAACTGAATTAGAAATTCTTGACAATGAATATCAAGTTATTTTACATGGTTCTAACAGTACTTTCACTCCTATGAGCAGATGCTGGAATCAGTAGAAAAGTATGAACACATCGTAGTTCAAAGGAAATCCAAAAAGATTGATCGAGACAAAGCCTACAGAGATGGTAATGTTTTTTTTATCAGTGAGAAATTACATAAAAGCACTCATTATAAGCCTTCTCTTAATAAAGACAACAAAGTTAATAAACGTTCATATAGCTCTGCAGTGCAAACCGGGCATTCTACCTTAAACCAAGTTCCTTCTACTTTAACAGCTGTTGCTATAGGAGTGGATGCTTTATGTCATCCACAAGAGAATGTTAATGGCTCAATGGTTCATCTACACCAAAAGGCAACACTACAACTTCAAACCTGGGTTCTACTTCCATTAATAATAACAAAAATACTCCAAAAAATGGCAAAGGGTCCACAGTGACTGCATGGGTGAAACAAAGACAAGGAAGGAGTCGTTTTCGGACTTAACAGCTCAACAGCATGCTGATTTAAGACTGGCTTACAATGTGAGTTCAGATATAAAAATTTACAATTTATCTGACCTTGTTTTATCCGAGACTCAAGCAAGTTTGCTTAAGTTGGGACTTAATTTTGTCCCAAGTAGTAGAGCAGATTTTGCTAACACTCTGCTTACCCTAAAGCTGTATGTTAGAAAACTAAATTTTATGTATATTTTTAAAGATGCACATGTACCATGTCCTGCTACATTTAAAAAAACTTCAGCCTTTAATCCTGCTCTGCATAATACCTTGAAAGTATTTGAAGCTTTTTGCAGTAAAAATATTAGAACTGTATTAGGAAGTAAACCTGACAATTTATATTTTAATTTAAGCTATGAAGAGAAAAAAGCTCTTTATGAGCTTCATTATATAGATGATGTCAGGTTTATGAAGGCTTACTAAGTGGGCGGGTTGGTTATCATGTGTACTATAGATTACATTACAGAGATGGAAAAGCTTCTTAACAATGCAAATGAATATATGGAAGTGAACAGTAATATAGATAGACGTTACAGGTTTGTAATGTATGTTTTATCGATCTTTGATGAATGGTGAGATTTCTGCTGAAATGTATGATTTTCTTGTTATAGACAATCCTAGATTGGGCATACTATTTGGTATACCCAAAATTCATAAAAGCATTTCTAATCCACCATTTAGACCTAATGTTTCTTCATCTGGTAGTATTACAGAGGGTTTATCATTATATTTAGATACACTACTTAACCCAGTGTTTCAAAGCTTCACTTCATTTATTAAAGATTCTTGGTCATTTCTGGATCAGATAAGGCTATTTAGTCAACATCAAGTTGAACTCTAGTATAGAAGAGACTGAGTTTTTTATACTAACGGTTGATGTATATCTATATACCTGTATTCCTCAAGTAGAAGGAATAGAGTTTGTGTGTCAGTTTCTTTCTAAATGCACCACTTGGTCTGAATCTTCAGTAAAAACATGCTGTTCTTTGTTGGAATTATTACTGCATAATAATATTTTTCATTTTCAATAAGAAAAGCTATAAACAGGTTTGTGGAGTAGCAATGGGGGCAAGTGTAGCGCCAGCTTTTGCTGGTTTGGTGATGGCTTGGTGGGAGAAAGAAATCTTACCCACCATTGGTCTTGGCTTTGATATTTTATTTTACTGCTGGTACATTGGTGATTTGTTTTTTATTATTAAAGGTCCTTCTAATAAACATTCTTTGCTCTTAACACAAATAAATACAAGCTGTGATTTTTTTGAAATTCACCCTAAGTGGTTATGGTAGTAATGTTAACTACTTAGGTTCATAGGTTCATACTAGGCTATCTGCCCTAGGACATTTATAAGCCTAGCCAGACTATGTTTGGCTTTCACCACCCATTTTAAATTAATTTTGCTATGCCCTTTTTCGAGGTTAGTATACTGTGCCTCTGTCTAACAGTGACACAGAAGTGATACCTGGGGTAAACCTATGATCTCCCATCCACTCATCAAGATTCCTCTTGAAGAGAGTCAATGAGGGAGTCTGCCTAACCTGGACTGGGATTTTATTCCAGAGTGAAGGGAGCCTCTGGGACATTTTACGTCATCCACAAGAGAACGTTAATGGATCTAATGGTTCATCTACTCCGAAAGGCAACACTACAACTTCAAACCTGGGTTCTACTTCCATTAATAATAACACAAATACTCTAAAAATGGCAAAGGGTCCACAGTGACTACACGGGTGAAACAAGAACAAGGAAGGAGTCGTTTTCGAAAGTAACAGCTCAACAGCATGCTGATTTAAGACTGGCTTACAATGTGAGTTCAGATATTAAAATTTACAATTTATCTGACCTTGTTTTATCCGAGACTCAAGCAAGTTTGCTTAAGTTGGGACTTAATTTTGTCCCAAGTAGTAGAGCAGATTTTGCTAACACTCTGCTTACCCTAAAGCTGTATGTTAGAAAACTAAATTTTATGTATATTTTTAAAGATGCACATGTACCATGTCCTGCTACATTTAAAAAACCTTCAGCCTTTAATCCTGCTCTGCATAATACCTTGAAAGTATTTGAAGCTTTTTGCAGTAAAAATATTAGAACTGTATTAGGAAGTAAACCTGACAATTTATATTTTAATTTAAGCTATGAAGAGAAAAAAGCTCTTTATGAGCTTCATTATATAGATAATGTCAGGTTTATGAAGGCTTACTAAGTGGGCGGGTTGGTTATCATGTGTACTATAGATTACATTACAGAGATGGAAAAGCTTCTTAACAATGCAAATGAATATATGGAAGTGAACAGTAATATAGATAGACGTTACAGGTTTGTAATGTATGTTTTATACGATCTTTTGATGAATGGTGAGATTTCTGCTGAAATGTATGATTTTCTTGTTATAGACAATCCTAGATTGGGCATACTATTTGGTATACCCAAAATTCATAAAAGCATTTCTAATCCACCATTTAGACCTAATGTTTCTTCATCTGGTAGTATTACAGAGGGTTTATCATTATATTTAGATACACTACTTAACCCAGTGTTTCAAAGCTTCCCTTCATTTATTAAAGATTCTTGGTCATTTCTGGATCAGATAAGGCTATTTAGTCAACATCAAGTTGAACTCTAGTATAGAAGAGACTGAGTTTTTTATACTAACGGTTGATGTATATCTATATACCTGTATTCCTCAAGTAGAAGGAATAGAGTTTGTGTGTCAGTTTCTTTCTAAATGCACCACTTGGTCTGAATCTTCAGTAAAAACATGCTGTTCTTTGTTGGAATTATTACTGCATAATAATATTTTTCATTTTCAATAAGAAAAGCTATAAACAGGTTTGTGGAGTAGCAATGGGGGCAAGTGTAGCGCCAGCTTTTGCTGGTTTGGTGATGGCTTGGTGGGAGAAAGAAATCTTACCCACCATTGGTCTTGGCTTTGATATTTTATTTTACTGCTGGTACATTGGTGATTTGTTTTTTATTATTAAAGGTCCTTCTAATAAACATTCTTTGCTCTTAACACAAATAAATGCAAGCTGTGATTTTTTTGAAATTCACCCTAACTGGTTATGGTAGTAATGTTAACTACTTAGGTTCATAGGTTCATAGGTTCATACTAGGCTATCTGCCCTAGGGCATTTATAAGCCTAGCCAGAGTATATTTGGCTTTCACCACCCATTTTAAATTAATTTTGCTATGCCCTTTTTCGAGGTTAGTATACTGTGCCTCTGTCTAACAGTGACACAGAAGTGATACCTGGGGTAAACCTATGATCTCCCATCCACTCATCAAGATTCCTCTTGAAGAGAGTCAATGAGGGAGTCTGCCTAACCTGGACTGGGATTTTATTCCAGAGTGAAGGGAGCCTCTGGGTTATGAATCTGTCCCTCCAGCATGTCCTATTTATTTCAGTGCTGAGGTTCAAGTCTTTCGAGCGTGTAGCTCGATGGGATTTGGATTTTTTGAGGTGAAGCATGTCCCTTAATTCTGGGTTGGACATGGCTTTATACGTCAGGCACAGGTTGCCGCTGAGCAGGTGGTATGCCACTGAGTAGAGCTGGAGTTTCTTTAACCAGGCAGCATATGGCATCTGTTTGAGCCCTTTGATCCTCTTAGTGAGGTACTTTTGGGGTCTTTCCAGTTGATGCAGGTGTCTGGTAAGGTACATCCCAAAAGGGGCATTGTACTCGATTATGGGCCTGATGAGGGATGAGTAAAGAGGCATGATTACCTCCCCTAATCTAGATGTGAATCCCTTCATGATTAGGTGGTCTATATAAAATGATTTTCTAACCACTTTGGCCACGTGATTGTCAAATGAGAGACTGCTATCAACTTGGGTCCCCAGGTCCCTAATTACTTCTTCTGTACTTAATGGATTACCACCTATGTGGTAATTTGTGGGCACTTTGTTTTTGCCAAAGGGGATGACTATACACTTTTTGGCGTTTAGCTTGAGGCCATCGCTCTGGCACCAGTTGTCTGTTTCTATGAGGCCCTTTTGGAGGATGCTTGTGTCGGCTGGAGAGGCGATTATGGTGCCCAGTTTGCAGTCATCTGCGAACTTGGTCAGCCACAGTACTTCTGTGTTGGCCTGTACCTCCGAGAAATATATACCAAACAAGAGAGGTCCCAGGACTGAGCCTTGTGGGACACCACTTGTAACTGGTTTGGAGTCTGACATGGCTCCAGCAATTCTAACCATGTGGGTTCTGTCCTTGAGCCAGTTTCCAACCCATCTAGTGACATAGGGGTTTATATTTAAGCTGGTGAGCTTATCTATAATGCCCAAGTAGGGTATTGTATCGAAGGCTTTTGTGAGGTCCAGGTAGGCTGTGTGGACCACCTTCCCTTCGTCAACGGCCTTGGTGACTGTTTCAAAGAAGTTGACCAGGTTTAAGAGGCAGGATCTGCCCTTAACAAAACCGAACTGGGTAGGATCCAGTGTCTGTAGGTCCCCAATATCTTTATTTATGAGGTCTATGATGATCCTTTCCATAGCTTTGCAGACCAAGCTAGTCAGGCTTATGGGGCGATAGTTTCCAGGGTCCGTTGAGGCACCACCTTTGTGGAGAGGGACCACTGTTGCTGTATGCCACTCTTTGGGTACATATCCTGTTGTAAGGATGAGATTGAACAGTAGTTTTATGTTTGGGTTTAGCTCTTCTTGGAGTTCATGTAAGATGCAGTCCAGGACACCGTCTGGTCCCATTGATGCTGTGTTTTTTGCTTTGGAGAGGGCGGCTCTTACCTGAGCATCTGAGATGTCAGGGGGGCAGCACTCTGCTGGGATAGATATTTGCCCTTTTGGTGGGGAGGGAGAAGTTTGCGCTGAACCTGTCAGCTAGGATGTTGGCAATGTCTGTGGGTTTGGTGTATTTTTTGTCATTTTGGACTAATTCTGAGCATATCTGGGAATTTCCACCCAGGTTCCTAACATAACTAAAGAAAGCCTTGTGATTATCCTTAGTGTTCTGTGCAATTTTTCTCTCGAAGCTGGCCTTAGACGATTTTATGAGTGCCCTTAGTTTTTTGCTAATACTGATCAAAGATGCCTTCCCTTTTTGGGATTTTGCTCTATCATGTAGTAGTTTCCTCCTTCTATTGTATAGTTTGTTTATGGCTGGGGTCCACCAGACAGGATGTCTGCCTTTGGAGGATTGGGTCTTGGTTTTATTTGGGATTGCATGATCCATGCATTCCTGAAGGTGTTCATAGAATGCATTTATAAAGGATTCTGCGGTCTGGGCCGTATTTTCCACAGGCCCGGGGGCTTTGATGGATTCCACCTCGGTTTTGTGGAGTGTGAAATTTGCTTTAGAGAAGTTTTTCACTGTGGTTTTCTGGGCAGGGTGTGGGGTCGGGATGTGAATATCCAGTGAGATCAGTTTATGGTCTGATCTTACCAGTGAGGGATACACTTCTGGTCTGGAGCATAGAGTCCCCATGTTGGTGATGATCAGGTCCAGTATGTTTTCCCCTCTTCTGTGAGTGGTAACAAGTTGTTCCATAGCATTTGAGTTTATGAATTCTAGGAACCTTTGGGCTAGGGTGTTGGACCTAGAGTAATGCTCCCAGTCTATGTTTGGGTAGTTGAAGTCACCCAATATAATGGTGTTTTGAGAGACCCTCATATTTTCCAGTGTTCTCAGGAAGGCCGAGTGGGGTTCCTGGGTTTGGGAGGGTGGTCTGTAGCAGGCTATAAACTGGAAGGCAGTTTTACCCACTGTTAGTTGCACATGGATAGTCTCTGATGCTTCGTGCTTTGCCACCAACCTGGAGGTGTGGGTATCTTTGATGAATATCGATACTCTCCCTCCTTTTGTGGTTCGGTCCAAGTTTTGGGGCTGAAAAGCATGGTATGAGGTATAACCTGGTAGTGCTGGGGTGCTCTCGGGAGCCCTGAACTAGGTTTCTGTTACTGCACAGATATCGATGTTCTCCATGCTAAGGAGAGTTTTGAGTGCGTGCATCTTGAGGTTTAGACTTTTGGCATTAAGTAGCATTTCTCTTAGTTTCTTATCCCTTGTGATACCTATGGAGGTGGGTTTGACTTTTGAGCCTTGCCTAAAAAAGGCACTATGGGGGTAGCAAGAGCCTTTGCCAATATCCGAAAGCCCAGGGGTGACAGGTGCAAGCCGTCCCTAGTGAAGCATCGTGGCTTGCCGAGCATATCATCCCAGGCTGACAGGCATTGGATCCCCTTTGAATGACACCAGTACTTAAGCCACTTGTTGAAATTGATCATCTTGTCTTCATATTGCGGCATCATTCCTGGTGAGGCTAAGATGTTACTCAAGGTCAGGGTCATACCTCAGAGAGCTCCTCTATGTCTCTTTTCATGTAGTCCAGGGAGGTACATCTCAGGTCATTCACACCAGCATGGACAATGACTGAGTCATATTTGTACTTGCCTTGGATTGACCTGAGTGCTTGTGTTATGTGGTGGATCCTAGCACCCAACAGGCTGTGACCTTCTCCTTGTTCAGCCTGGTGAGTGGGACGTCAGTGTGCCTGACAATAGAGTCACCTATTACAAGTGTATCAGGTGTGTTGTTTAGCCTTAAGGGCTGTGACTGTTCGGCACACTGGCTTTGTGAGATATGTGTTGCACGTGTTTTGTTTTGGGGTAGCGGTTGCTTGGGTGTCTGCTTTGGAAGTCTCTGTTGCTTAGGCAGATCTTTATTTAGAGCCTCTGAGTATGTTTTTGTGTGATTATGTGTTTGGTTTACTGTCGTGGTAGGTCTATGTGAGACTGGAATTGTAATGAGTGTGGTTTCCTTCTCCTCCTGACTGGTTATGCCAATACTGAGTTGAGAGAGCTTAGCCTCCAGTTTGGCTATATGGTTGCATCTCTCACATGTGTTGGAATTTGTTGGGAGGAGGAGAGGGTTGTCTGAGTGCATGAGGCAGTTTGTAACATTGCCTCAAGATTCCCAGATTCACCAGCTGGACCGGAGAGGAGATTGACAACTGACCTTTGGACATGCTAGAATAATATTGGGAATTCCCTTATAATTGAAAACAAGGGCCATTGGGAAGTGAGGGTGTAGTGCTTTTAATTTTTAGTGCTGACTTATATAATTGCTTTAGTGAGCAAGTGCCAGGTAACTTAAGTGCAATGTGTTACAGGTAACTTAAATGCAAAAACGACAAACAGTAACTTTCTTTCAAGTGAAACAATGAAATAAGTACAGTAAGCAATGCAGATATCACTAGGGATCCACAGAAGTGCTGAGAAGCTGCGTTTTAGGTGGAATTAGCGTTCCAGGGAAATAACAAGCAAACAAACAACAAGCATACAAACAAAACTAGATTCAGCAGGCCTGGATCTAGTCTATGCTACAGCAAACAAGGTGTACCAATTTCAGTAAGAAACAGTTCAAATATGCAGGCACTATAAACCTTTAACCAGAAATTCCCAGCTCAGAAGGGCAGAGTCCAGCCTCTCCTCCCACAAGAGTGCAGACCACGAACCTTCTTAATGTAAAATAACTGGCCTGAAGCCCAAGTGCTTAAACCAGAACTAATACACTTTAAGAATAACAGACACCGAGCTCTCAATCAGCAGTTCCCAACTTAGAAGGATGAAAGCTACCTGTCCTGCTACCACAGTGCAGGCCACAAACCTTCCTAATGTAAAACAACTGGTCTGAAGCCCAAGTGCTTAATCCATAAGACTTAGAATGATAGCTACACTTTAATCAAGTTACTACCAAGCAGTAATAAATACAACTGAATACTTTAAAGAATGCCTGGATTAGTGCTCAAGTTATACAAACAAAACTAGATTTAGCAGGCCTGGATCTAGTCAATGCTACAGCAAACAAGGTGTACCAATTTAGTAAGAAGCAGTTCAGATATGCATGCACTATATGCCTTTAACCAGAAATTCCCAGCTCAGAAGGGCAGAGTCCCGCCTCTCCTCCCACAAGACTGCAGACTATGAACCCTCTGAATGTAAAATAACTGGCCTGAAAGCACAAGTGCTTAAACCAGAATTAATACACTTTTAGAATAACAGACACTGAGCCCTCAATCAGCAGAAGGATGTAAGCTACATGTTCTGCCACTACAGTGCAGACCACAAACCCTCTTAATGTAGAACAACTGGTCTGAAGCCCAAGTGTTTAAACTAAAAGGCTTAGAATGAGTTACACCAAGCAGTAATAAATACAATTGAGTACTTTTAAGATGATGCAAAAGCAAAATAAAGTAGGAAGAAACACAAATACAGTAAAAGCAGATGGATTTTTTTTTTCAGAAAAGTAGCAAAAGCAGTAGTAAATACAATTCTCATGCAGTGCAAGCTGGCACACTTGAATATGTAGCAATATTAGTCCACACACAGTTTGAAAAAATTTTATTAAATTAATGGATGTGAGTTTGGAGTGGAATTCCACAGATAGGTGCCTTTCCATTAAAATTTTTAGCAAAGCTACTTACGTCAATAATTATTTACATTTCAGTAGTAATCATCCCTTATATATGAAGAGAAACGTACCCAAGGATCAATTTATTAGATTCTGGTTGGTGTCTGCATCTGTTGCTCCAGTGTTTTGGATTTATCCAGAATATGTTTATACAAAGCATTAGTTAAAACTTTGTGCCTTATCTCTGAAAGATGGTCACCTATCCTTTCTTTTAATTTTCTGTTCATCATGCCTACACAGTAACCATCACATAGGTCACATCTAGCCATATAAACAATATTCTGAGTATTACAGTTTCCATAAGCATGTAGCCTGAAATCAAGCCCTGTGACAGGATGTCTAAAAGTATTTTGCATATAAATATATTTACAATACTTGCAACTCTATACACTTAAAAGTACCCTGCTTGTTGCTAATAGCATTAAAATAATACTTAGGTTGTTCTTTATAACAAAGAATTTGTTTAAGTGCAGTGTATCTTTAATATCCAAAGTCTGGTCTATCGGAAATTAAACCTTTAAGTTCCACTCTATCTTGTAGAATAAACCAATGTTTATTTATAATCTGCCTAACTTTAGGGGTGATTTTTATTACATGTCAACATATACCTTACCTTTTGTTGCTGATTGGATTTCACCGCCGTAGTGGCTTCATTTGAATGATGAAAAATTGGCTGCTCTGGAGGGGCCCATTCTTGGCCAACATATTCATGAGCAAATGATGTTTCATTTTTAAAATAGCCATATTTGTATCTATTGTTAGCCTGGCAACCCTATGCATCTGGTTCTTTACTATATTTCTAAACATTAATGGTGGATGCATACTAGTGCAATGAAAATAACTATTCCTTTTCACAGATTCTTAAACACCTCTGTGACTATATTCCCATCTATGTCCTTATTAAGCATGACATCAAAAAATGTGACCTTATTTCATGAAATTTCATGTTTAAACTTCAAAAAAGAGGCGGTGTTAGATATATAGACAAAATAGTCCTCAAATGATGCATGATCTCCATTCCAAACAAGGAAAAGATCATCCACAAATCTCCTATAAAAGCCTATCTGTTCCAAAAACCGACTATGAGCAGATAAGATGTATTTTTCTTCCCATACATACGTAACTATTGTCATATGTATTCGCAACGAGTGTACCCATTGCTATGCCTCTTACCTGATGGAAAACATTGGTTTCTCTTATTCTTTTACACATACACACATTCTGCTTTCATGCATGCATTCACTCACCCACACAGACAGATACATAAACACACTCATACACATATTAACTTTTTCATTTCACTCCGTGCCTGGTGGCTTGGTACTAAATTATCCACATCCTGGTACCGGTCCACAGCCTGGTGGTTGGGGACCACTGCTTTACAGCAACTATCAGACTGCTGACAGAATTGTGAGTTTGAGTTTCAGTACATTTTCAGGAATTATGAGTTTTAGTGCATTTGCATGAAATTGTGAGTGTAAAGGGAAGATACGTTTTCTGTTGTACATGCTAAGTCTGTTTTTAATGTGCAACTAACTGTTTTGTTCAGCAAATGCCAGTCACTGTTTGCACTGTAGAATTTGAAAGCAGTATTAGTAGCATAATTGCTTTGGTGCAGAAGGCTGTGGATTCTATTCCCACACCATGCAGATGGAGTGCTGGTATTGCAGTGCTCTTTCGATTGCTGATTGTTTGGTGCATTTTATGGGAGTATAGGGGTTCTGCACTCTTGAGTGTGCCCTCCTTTGTATGAGATCCCTAGTAACTATGACCTTGTCGGTTTGTCAGTCATTCCCTGTTACAATATTACCAGTTTACCAATTTTTTTATGTAGCAGGTAATTTAATTCTTCATTGGCAGCAGGCACTGAAGTTGTAGATGAAACACTGAAATATAAAGTTGTTTGCCAGTAGCAACCACTTCATTAGTTACAGTTCTCTTTAATGTGGAATTATTCGGATGACTTTACTTCTGCAGAGATTGTGCTTATTGACTGATATTGGTGGATTGCAATGACAGATGTCTGAGTGGCCTTTTATGGTTGAAATTTTCTGAAATGGGTAGTTTTGTCATTACTGGCTCATACATTTGTTTCATTGCTTACTGAAAGAATGTTCAAAACTACAAATTTTAAAACACATTCTAACAAGTGGTGCTGTATTATACAAAGAATATTATTTAATACAGTCAGGAAGGTGAATTAAAGAACACATAAATGGCCCTAAAAATGTGTGCAAGGAGCTTATGGTTTGAAAACAGCCCAAAAGTAAACTTAATCTTCCACTGGTCAGATGCATTTTCTTTGAATGCAGGTTTTAATGCTGTTTCAATGAATGTGAGTTTCAAGGGCAGAGAAGTTTACTGCTCATGCTAAGTTTGTTTTCAGTGTGAGACTGTATTGTTTGTTTAGCAAATGGCTATCAGTGTTTGAGTTATTTTATTTTAATATATGTAATAATTGTAGAAGTAAATAAGAAAGCAGTATGCATACTGATAAATTTCAACAGTGTTTATGGTAACTGGGAGAAATAGCCAAGTAATGGAACACTGGGATGGCTGGGGAGGGGGTCTGCTGTGGGGGGGGGTGCCACAGGAAAGGCTGCTCTGGAGGGGCCCTGATCTATTCCCCTGTCTTGGGCTCTATTTGACCTTGATCTGGCTCTCGTCCAAATGCACCCAAAGTGTTAGTAGTTATATTCAAATGTAAAAATGTTTATAGCTGACAAGGCCAGCATGTGAGGTGGATCATATATGCACCTATGTATCTGGATGGTTGTATACTCATATGTGTTTAATTTTATTATTTCATTAGTGTATTTCAAAAGAAGTGGCAGGCGACAAGGCAGCTGCATTTTTTTTTTCCCTACTCCCATCTTACTGGCGTATTTCATTCTATGCAAAATTTATAATAAGCTCAGTCAGAGGTGGCTCATGGTATTAGACTGCTGGGCTGCAGCCTCCCCTCAAGTTTCTCAAAAAAAAAAAAGAAAAAAATTTATTAGAGTTCACACACTAGTAGCAGTTTGAACTGCAAGCCAGTGTAGAAAGTTGAATGCAATTCTACATGGAAATCGGAATCCGCTTAAAAAAAAGAGAGAAAAAAATGAATCTTTTTTTGTCTCTGGACTGTTTTAAAAACAGTCCAGATTGGGAAGACACTTTTATTTTATTGATTGTTTCAACATTTCTTAGTTTGTTTTATGTTAATCCATTTTCCCTGTTTTTCTTAAGAATTTCAATATTCCACACTCGTTAGTGAAAAGTAAAACACATCTAAATTAAAAAGACAGTAGTGAGGCTCAAACCCAAAACAACACATCACTTAGGAGTAAAGTTATTGAGACAAGCCAAAAGTAGTAAATCCACAGGTGTGCCATCGTGTAGTGCTTACATTACAACTTCTGAAGTGTATTCAATCTGATTACTACACTCAACCATATCAAATGCATGGGGACTTGCATTAATGTTACATTTCTCTGATTCATTCAAAACGTAATGCATCTGGACACATATTAATGAACATCTAGGACAAAACTCACTCAGTGTAGCATATGATCATAGCAATGGAATAACACATTCATCAGTGTTAACAAAGTACTTGGTATAGTACAGTCTTGAGGAATTGCAGATAACGGAGCAATTGTAGTCATCTGCTGCCTAGGTGCTATAGGTGTTAATGCACTTCAAAATGAAATAAGTGTAAAAATTACTCCCTCAGGCAGTACACAAGGTTGATACTTATCAATATGGATTAAAAAAAATCACAAGACTTTGTTTATACATTTTGTCTATATCAATGAATTAGTGTGATTTTTACCTATAGTTAGCCTATCTCAATATACATTGCAGTGATGCTCAGCAAGGTGGGCTAATGTACATCACAGTGTTTTTTTTTAAATTCTACTCTGTCTGACTAGCAGTTTCATTGGGATATATAGAATACTTACATTCCTTCATAACACCTGATGTTACTTACATATCCTGCACACCTCCTTATTTGGCTAAGCTAGTTTGCTGATGTCTGCTGTACTTGCAGTTAAACATCCATCATCTTTCAATTTAACATTTTAATTCAATTATAAGTTCCCTAGTCATATTAATCTGTGTATTGCATATGGAATACAAATGGACCCTAGTTCATGTAATATCATATGTGATCAGTAAATGCTAACAGTAGGTGTTAAGGTGTGAACTTGAACTTGAACCTGAGAGATCCTGTTCCACAAGTCATCCCAGTCCCTATAGTGAAGGTCATCATATCAGTGCTGGACCTGCAAGCCTGTCCTGAAGAACTGTTTGTTCTTGGAGCTCCCTCACAATCCAGTTCTAAATGTCAGTCTGTCTGAAATTCCTCAGTTATGCTTGCATCCTCTGTTCATGTCTAGTATAGACAATTAACATCTAGAGTCTCAGTCTAGTTGGGTGCCCAGCCATGCTGCAGCCTCCTCTCAGTTGACATCTTTGCTAATGAGTTTAAAAGTTTTAGGAAAACATTTTCCAAAAAAATGCTAACTGAAGACTCATACAGTTCACAGTAGCAATGGTATGATATTTGAATGACCACAAAAAGAAAAAAAAAAAACAAGAACCAAAGAAAAACTAAACCAACCAAAACAGGTGAAGGAAAAAGATCCACAGTGTGCAGCTTCACTATATCTTCCAACTTTATTAAAAAAACAGGTTAAGTGCTTTCATCCAGTTTATATCAAGGACTTCATCAGAACAATGAAAGACAATTATCAACCAGTTTAAATAACCACTACATCCCATCATGTGCTTGAAACCAACCAATAAAAAAATCTTAATAAAACCATCCCCCATGTCAAAAACAAAACCTATAAAGCCAGATGCAAATACATATTAACATTCTTCTTTCTACTAAGTTCTATTTTTTTACATTGTTCTGATGAAGTCCTTGATATAAACTGGATGAAAGCACTTAACCTGTTTTTGTAATAAAGTTGGAAAATATAGTGAAGCTGCACACTGTGGATCTTTTTCCTTCACCTGTTTTGGATGATATGAAAATGTATCAATATCCCATTTTAAAAGTGGTGCATATAGGTTGGTAGAAAAATAGGTTCCCTATTAGAAGACCTAACGCAAAAGCCTGAAACGGCAAAATATCGAAGCGGCTTTTAAGCGAATTCTTTACCTGGGAAAGAATTTGCTTGTCTAATTCATTACTTTGCCGTTTTCGGCACTGTAGTGCAGTCTCGGAGTTGGTATATTTAAGTAGGGGGTGTGGGGGCGAAGCCCCCCACTTAATGTAATCTTTAAAGTGTTTTATTTATTTTTTTTTGTTGGAACAGCAATTTTTTTCCCTAGGAAAAAAAATCGCTGTTCTGACAGTTTGAAATTGTAAGCTTTCGCTTACATAGGGTTGATTAATCACCATTTGTTTTTTTAAGCATTCGGTGATCTAATATAGACCCAAAAAATATTGGCGGGCATCAGGTATGTATTACAAATATTCCCATTTAATGATACATATTTGGCATTTGTGTTGAGCACTGTGCACTTACACAGAGCTATTGGTTAACTTGTAAAAATTCGAGAGCTTACATGGATGTTCACTTATGGGATTCCAAGACATTGTATGCTAATGAACCTCATTAATTATGTATAGCACAAATGGTATTTAAAAGGTATTTGTGCTTGACTAACCTCACTGTGAGGTGTAGCTGTCTGGCTGCTATCATCACAAAGGTAAGCCATCATATGAAGTTGCGTACTTGCCTTGCTTTTGAGGAATACACTGCTCATTATCACTTTCCCATGTTCATATTGTTGTGTTTGACATCTCTAACACATATGTTATATTTTACATATATTCTGTGATATTCTCTGCACATCAAAATGTCAGTTATATAAAGGAAGAGGTTAGACAGACCTCCCCCAATTTGTTTGCATATGAGCACATGTCCCTAATTATCAGGGAGGATTTCCTCATATGCAGCTCTATGTCTATAAGCTAACCAGTTCACTTTTACATCTGAAGTAGATTTGTGGATAACAGGTTTGCTCCCACATTCCAAAGACATGCAGTAGGTGGATTGGACACACTAAAATTGGTCATAGGTGTGAGTGTGCGTGCAGGTGTGTGGTATAGAAGAACTACTGTGGCAGGACTAGCCACCTGGTAGTGTAAACCTTGGTTCTAGATTATTGTTATTGCTGAAATGACAGCCTAACCCCACTGATTCACATATGTTCCCTGATGCTTACTCATATAGTGGTAGCCTTGGTAACATTCAATGGGACTGGGGGACATTCGGGACTGCTTACAATTTACCTTGGTTGCTGATCACATGTATTTATGACTGCATAACTGTTCATTTTTCATAGATTCATAGGTGTTTACTAGGCTAATGACCACTCAGCCTTTTTAAGCCTAGCCATGCATCCCAAATCTCTGACAAGTTCTTGTACCCTTGATAAATGTAAGCAAGGGCTTGGTACATGAAACATTTGCAAATAGGGGCCTGGGAGATGAAAGATTTACAGGGTGCCTGTGTCCATTAGAGACACTGGTGCCACACCAGGGATAAATTTTCTGTTTTCTATCCAATTGCTTATGGCTGTAGAAGTAGAGACTCCATGAGATGTGGCTGTATGTGTTGATATGGGTGTTGTTTTGAAAGAGTGCATTCATGACTGTTGAGAGCATTTGTTATGTGTACTAAGGGTTGCCACTTTTTAAGCAGACCAAAGTGAGACATAGGGGTGTAGCCAATATAACACTAGTCACATTCTCTACCTTGACATCACCACAGGAGTGGTGAAGGAGATGCAGTTATAGGTAAAGCAGTGTGAAGTTATTACAGCATATTGAAATCTCACAGACCATTTAAATTATGCAGCTTTAACAGTAAAAGTGAAGCATTACTGCAAAAACCCACACATTACTCAGTTGTTAACAGTGAGTAAACTTTACAGAAAAAACACTACTCATATTAAACAGACAATTATATTGTCATATTATATTCTACATATTACACTAACCATGACTATTCTGATAGAAATAAACTTAATAGCACTAATTTACCCAGCACAATGATACAATAAAGAACAGGCCCAACAGCAGCACTGCCATATTCACACTATACTCATATTTTACATTTTAAACTTATTAAAGACAGCATTAAAAATTAAATACACAATTTCCACTTAAGCAAACTATGCACTGTGTTTAGCTATGAACATGACCCCTCAAAAATAAAAAGTTACTCACACACACACACACACACACACACACACACACACACACACACACACACACGTTTTCACTTTTATAAGTAGTTCTTGCAAGTCATGACTAAACAAACACTATAAAAATATACCCAAAGCAGCACATCTTAACTTCCTGAAGACAGCATTAAAAAAACAAATTGCACACATTTCCACCCAAAAAGTGTAAATTATCCCAAAACATTTCCATCCGTAAATGCAAAGTACCCTAAAACAGCCATAATAACATTAGAAATATATCAAGCACAATACATTTATCCATAAAGATTGCCCCCACTAGAAATTAAAAAAAAAAAATTTATACATACATTTTAACCTTTAAAAACTGTCGCTTCCAATTCATCCCAAAACAACCACAACAACTACAGATTAAATTTTTACATATATATTTAGATATATATTGCACACACACACACACACACACACACACACACACACACACACACACACACACACACACACACACACACACACACACACACACACACACACACACACACACTTTTTGTGTGGTTGGATTTTTGTGGGGTTAGAGGGCTTTACCCTACTTCTGATGATTCATGGTTGAATAAAATTGAGATACTTTAACCACATTCAGTGCTGGCCTTGATTTTTGAGTTTGTTTGAAGTTTGTTGGGCCTGTGCACTTGCCGTACTTGCGAGGGCAATTTTGGCTTGGCTTTCTGTTGTACAGAAACAAAAAGTTTCTTACCATTGAGTCATGCCAGACACTTGCCCGTGCTTATCTTCTTCCTAACCTTCTCTACAATTCTCAAATGCTAACTAACTTACAATTTAATCTCCTCTCTAAACCTGAATCTACTTACAATAAAGTGGCAAGATTGGCATCTAACAACCCACCAAAGTCACATCCCTGTCTTGCTCTTAAGTCCTTACACTGGTTAGAATTCTCTCACCATCTTCAGCTTTCACAGCTTGCCTTTATTGATTCCACTCTGGAAAAACACTTCTCTTGCCCTAACATTTCTTCCTTAGTCTCTCTGTACATCCTGACTCATACTTTTTGAAGCTCTGACCAGTATTACTTAAAAATCTACAAACCCAAGAACTCTTTTGGTCAAAAATTGTAGTTCTTTCCCAGCTCTCTCCTGGAACGAACATCCCCTGTCACTTCGACAAGTAAACCATACACACTTCTTCAAAAAAGCTCTAAAAGATTACCTCAATACTTCCTGGGCATGTTGTTGTAAATATCCTACATGACCTCCTCATCCCTCTTCCATACTTCTACTGTTATTCTTTTTTACGTGCATTTACTAATTCTCTTTCATTTCTTCATATTTGCTTCTTCTTAGCCCAGCTCTCCTTGTATTCTTTTCTACTGTGCTCCTTACCAAACCTCTCTACAACCTGTCTCATTTCACTTTTTCCACCTGTTACTACCTGACTATCATTTTTTACCAATTCCCACTAACCTAGCTATCTTCTAACCTTACATTCATGCCTCTCCCAATTCTTATAGCTTCTTCCTCTCCTAAATTACTTTCTACTAACAATAGTCTTTCCCAGCTCCTCTCAATTACTGTCTACTAATAGTAATTCTCCACAGCTCACTATCTAACAGATACCGTTAATATTTCTTCCTGACCCTATAGTTATACCAATAATTCACTGTTTGATTGTTGTGTGCAATACCAGTTTATTTCTATGTCTACATATAGTTTTAATGCCTTCTACTTTACTATCCTACCAGCTAGTATGATCTGTTTGTTAATTGTGTCATATATTTTGCCTGTATACTGTTTTTATTCATTCTTGTATCTTATCTTATCTTACTGATGTAATTAATTGTTTTTCTGTGGCGTTTTTCTCCCTAGGCCTCTGCTGAAAAAGGGCTCTGGCTCAGTCGGACTATCCCAGTTAACAAATGCAAAATAAATAAATAAATAAATAAATGGATGGATGGTTCAACTGTTAGAAAAAAAAGACAAATTTCAGTCTTAATTTTGTTAGTGGCTGTAGAAGCACTAAAAACAAACCGCTCTACATCCACAATCATTGTAGGGCTCTTCCTGCTCCAATTCCCACCCCCTTCATGAATTTCAGCCAATTGCTGCATGATTTAAAATACCCAAACCTAACAGGGAATAGCTCTACCTGCAGGTCTGGGTTGGTGATGTAACTGAATTGCCGTGGAAAAGCCGGAAGTAATTGTGACTCATCCATGGGGATTTAGTGCGATTGAAAAGCTGGACTTTTCAAGTCCCATTGCTTTACTCGGCGGGCAGTAGGATAAGGTAGCTCAACCCATGAGTGTCCCACTAATAATGTGATGGGTGGCAACCTTAATTTTGCCTAGGAAGTATTTGGGATTTAGAAAGGTTAAATGTAAGTGCCTCAGCATATGTCAGTCTATGTGTCTGCTTTGTAATGTTTGTAATGGGTGCAGCGTTTGTACTACTAACAACCTGAGTGACATTAGGAGTGCTTTCATGTAAGCGCTTTACCTCCAGTGACATTGTGTAAATATATCTTTCACATACCCTGTCAGGAGTTTGAAAATCAGCTGGTTGTCTCTTGATTTCTACATTACCTCAGGACGCCCATATCCACCAAGCTGGTAACAGAGATAGTGGGAAAGGTCATATCCATGGCGACCAACCTTTTTTAAATTTTTGCAACTCCAGACGCAGTTGCCCTGTGTACAGCTAGTTACAGGTGAAATTTCAAGGGTGCTTTTTTACAGGAAAAATGTTAACTCAAGGTGCCTACATCTATACAGGGCACTGACAAACACTTTGGAGGAAACTACTAAAGTAGACCCTGATGATTTCTGGATGAAGGAAATATTTTGAAGCTAGGTTAGACACTAGCTAATCAAACAGAACTTCTTGAAAAGAAAAAAAGAATTAGCTTTGTCAAGAATGAGGAATAGTGGTGATTCATCTAATTTGCTATTACCTGGCTACTACTAGTACTGGTTTCACCACAGCTTCATGCTACTGGGATACAATGTCCATTTGCTTATTGTCTCACCAGAAGTAAAACAGTAGCACCAATAAGAAGATGAGAAGCAGGCCACAGGCCCTTTGGTGATGAATGACCTTGTTGCATTTGATGCAGGGGACTGTAGTTTTGTTGTAGCCTTTTCCTGGTAGATGGTTCATAGGTTAGTTAGTACTAAGCTAGCTGCCCTTGCGAGCCATTTTAAGCTTAGCCAATTATCCCTTGTGAGACTCAAACCCTGCACCTTGTGTTTATAAGGCAAACACCTTAACCATTATGCCACCCTCCCAACTGTGTTGAATGTTAACCAGACCGATCAGGAAGGCCCCACACAGACACTCAAAATCCAATCAGAGACCGTCAGGAATTGATGCCCTCTGCTCCTTCTGTCACCAGGAGCAAAACAGAAGCACTAATTTCAAGCTGGCACCTATGAAGTAGTTATCAGGCTTTCAGGAGATTGGCAGTCTCCATGAAATAATGTCTCTCTGCTCCTTCTGTCATCAGGAGCAAAACAGAAACACAAATCTCAAGATGACTACTGACACGCAGAATGTGGGCTCTCCATTGACTGGTGCTCTTGGACAGATGCTGCAGATTTTAAAGGTAAAATGGAAAAATTAGTTAATATACTAAGAGCTGCAGTTCGCACAAAGTAGTTAGATATGAAAGAGGGGTAAGTCAAGCCTTAGCAATCTAAGCTGAGAGCCATTAATTAAAAAAAAAAAAAAAAAAACAAGATAGATTGCATGAGGGTGGGCACTTAGGATTCTACTGTGGACTACAGTGGGAGGGCCAATACATTTAAATAGCTCAAGGGGAGTGACTTCACAAAATGAAAAAGGAGAAAGATGGAAATATGTCGTCAAATTAACATAATGGGTGGGCAACTAACAAGAAATTTGAATTTAAAAACACAACAGCACTAGGGTGAGGGGCTGTAACTCACAAGAGACACAACTCGGGTTTCTTTCTTAGTTTAAATATGCAATAATCTGATCTAGTTCTGCCTTAGTGTTTTAACTCATTCCCTGCAATTCAGATCTGGAAGTTCACACTGTGCCTTCCAGTGGGCAGAGCCTAAGGTTTTTGATAGAAATAAATTATGCACTCAAATGTCTGGAACCACAGGGGTTACTAAAGAAGTTTAAATGGCAAATTCTTCAGCACAAACTATTTTTATAGTGGTAGTATTTTTTACGTTCTAGCTCTCAATAAACCGAGTAACTGACTTGACAAATATAAAAATAACCAGAGGAAAAAATATATGTACAAGGGTAGTATGACAGCGGTGAGATCTGCAGTGGGAGTGACAGATGCATTTAAGGTGGAGGTGGGATTATATCAAGGATCAGCTCTGAGCCCTTTCTTGTTTGCAGTGGTGATAGACAGGCTGACAGACGAGATCAGACAGGAGTCCCTGTGGACTATGATGTTTGCAGATGACATTGTGATATGTAGTGAGAGTAGGGAACAGGTTGAGGAGACCCTGGAGAGGTGGAGATATGCTCTAGAGAGGAGAGGAATGAAGGTCAGCAGGACTAAGACAGAATATATGTGTGTGAATGAGAGGGAGGATAGAGGAATGGTGAGGATGCAGGGAGTAGAGTTGGTGAAGGTGGATGAGTTTAAATACTTGGGATCAACAGTTAAGAGTAATGGCGAGTGTGGAAGAGAGGTGAAGAAGAGAGTACAGGTAGGGTGAAGAGAGTGGAGAAGAGTGTCAGGAGTGATTTGTGACAGACGAGTACCAGTTAGAGTGAAAGGAAGGTCTACAAGAGGGTAGTGAGACCAGCTATGTTATATGGGTTGGAGACAGTGGCACTGACCAAAAGGCAGGAGTCAGAGCTGGATGTGGCAGAGTTAAAGATGTTAAGATTTGCACTGGGTGTGACGAGGGTAGACAGGATTAGGAATAAATATATTAGAGGGTCAGCCCAGGTTGGACAGTTTGGAGACAAAGCCAAAGAGGTGAGATTGTATTGGTTTGGACATGTGCTGAGAAGGGATGTTGGGTATATTGGGAAAAGGATGCTAAGGATGACACTGCCAGGTAAGAGGAAAAGAGGAAGGCCTAAGATAAGGTTTATGGATGTGGTGAGAGAGGACATGCAGGTGGTTGGTGTGACAGAGCAAGATGCAGAGGACAGGAAGAAATGGAAACAGATGATCCACTGTGGTGACCCCTAATGGGAACAGCCAAAAGAAGAAGAATATATATATATATATATATATATATATATATATATATATATATATATATATATATATGTGTGTGTGTGTGTGTGTGTGTATTTATATGTGTGTGTGTGTGTGTGTGTGTGTGTGTGTGTGTGTGTGTGTGTGTGTGTGTGTGTGTGTGTGTGTGTGTGTGTGTGTGTGTGTGTGTGTGTGTGTGTGTGTGTGTGTGTGTGTGTGTGTGTGTGTGTGTGTGTGTGTGTGTGTGTGTGTGTGTGTGTGTGTGTGTCTCCTTCAAAGGATACAAATTGTAGGACATCGGGCCTCTGATAATTGAGGACAAGAGGATTGAAATTCTGCAATATCGAAACCTGTGAATGGAGATAGATGTATGGTGCAGAATGAGAACTTTACTGTTCTGTTCATTGTACTGCAATCTCAGAGTTGGTATATTTAAGTAGCAGGGGGTGTGGGGGATGCAGGGGGCTTGCCTCCCTGCAAAAATGTGAAGTGAGAATTTTCACATTTTAGCTTTTTTTGGGTTCAATATTGCAGAATTTTGATCCTCTGGTCCTCGATGACTAGAAGTTCGATGTTCTGCAATTTCAATCCTTTGAATGGGACCTACACACACACATAAATGTGTGTGTGTGTGTGTGTGTGTGTGTGTGTGTGTGTGTGTGTGTGTGTGTGTGTGTGTATATAATATAAAAGATTATGAGCAGGTCGCCGGTTGTAATCACTTTATTATCTGTTTGAGGCTTGGATGCCAAGGAATTCACCTTCAGATCAAGTTGCTTTATATCATAATAAGATGTTTAGCAACAAAATATTTGTTTTATGCAACTGTTATAGGAAACTTAGGAAATATTTTTCAGGATATTTGTCATTTTCTGTTTTTACAGTACACAACTCCCCACATAGGGGCTGGCTTGCACAAAGAGGGACAGGTGGGTAACTCTACTGACTTAGTTTTATCAATTAATAACAGATACCAACTAGATTTGTTTGGTACAACCATTCCTTTGTTAATTCATGTTACCTCTGCTTATGTTATTCACCTAGCTTTTCAGGTATTATCATTCTGTAAAATGTGTTTTCATATTTTTTTTCCCACATACAATAATTTTGGTTGTTTTCTACCTGTGCTGTGTTACTAAATACACTTATCCTACTGCAGGCTTTGGGTGCATTTCTAGTCTGTGGTGATTAAATAAAAAGGAAGCTTCCTGCTTTCCCTTGATATAGGATCAATTATTTATCAGTTTAAGGATGAGGCCAAACCACTCTTGCCTCATTGCTTTGTTCAGCTCCTAGGAATATTTTATGTTCATGGCTATACATGGTATTGTATCAGAATTCCAAATCATGCCTTGCTAAACTACAGCATTTCATTATTGATTATGAACATATTTTGTTGTGATGCCACACAAATTACATTGCTTTGCTATACTGTGTCTCTCAAACCTTTTGAAGCCAAGCCATGAAATACTAAAGGTAATGCAGTGTTGAATTTTAGATCACCTAAGGGTATGAGCTGTCAGTACACTTCCTATGACTACACTTCAAAGAGACACAATAAACACCTTATCTTTTCCAACCGACTTAAAAGCTTGAAGCTTTTGAAACTGTACTACACTGTTCTGCAGCAGCCACCACAGAAGCTTCAAATGCTGCTTACAGTACAAATGTGCACTGTACTGCTATTGTGATTACATGCTTATAGTACAAACGTGCACTGTACTGCTATTGTGATTACATGCTTATAGTACAAACGTGCACTGTACTGCTATTGTGATTACATGCTTATAGTACAAACGTGCACTGTACTGCTATTGTGATTACATGCTTATAGTACAAACGTGCACTGTACTGCTATTGTGATTACATGCTTATAGTACAAACGTGCACTGTACTGCTATTGTGATTACATGCTTATAGTACAAACGTGCACTGTACTGCTATTGTGATTACATGCTTATAGTATGAACACGACTGTACTGCTATTGTGATTACATGCTTATAGTATGAACACGACTGTACTGCTATTGTGATTACATGCTTATAGTACAAACGTGCACTGTACTGCTATTGTGATTACATGCTTATAGTACAAACGTGCACTGTACTGCTATTGTGATTACATGCTTATAGTACAAACATGTGCACTGTACTGCTATTGTGATTACATGCTTATAGTACAAACGTGCACTGTACTGCTATTGTGATTACATGCTTATAGTACAAACGTGCACTGTACTGCTATTGTGATTACATGCTTATAGTATGAACACGACTGTACTGCTATTGTGATTACATGCTTATAGTACAAACGTGCACTGTACTGCTATTGTGATTACATGCTTATAGTACAAATGTGCACTGTACTGCTATTGTGATTACATGCTTATAGTACAAACATGTGCTGTACTGCTATTGTGATTACATGCTTATAGTACAAACGTGCACTGTACTGCTATTGTGATTACATGCTTATAGTACAAACGTGCACTGTACTGCTATTGTGATTACATGCTTATAGTACAAACGTGCACTGTACTGCTACTGTGGTTACACTTCAAATGTTCCTTGATAGAAATCCCTAATGAGTTAAAATTTACTGTTTAATACAGGTCCCATAAATCAGGAAGTTAGTGCTCATAATGACTAAACATCCCTAAAATAAAAAGAAAAAATATATTATTATTGCTGTTATAGTTGCTGGAAAGCAGTAGTTTGTCTGAAGTAGCTGTGCTGTACTGGCTAGAAATATAATTGGTAAACTAAAACATGCAGGCAATATTTCTTTTTTCACTTGATTTAATTTGTAACAAAAAGTTTGTGTACTTTTAATCTTTATCAGAGCATATTTAAATGGGATCTTGGTTTAAGTTTGTCAACAAAAATATAACAATTACTGAAAGAAATTCTAGGTTAGTTTCAGGAAGTAAATAAGAAAAAATCATTTTGATATCACAGAACTAATTTAATGATTTCACTTGCTGTGCAAAAGTACCATGTAATATTAAGAAAAAGGTAATTTCCCAGGCCACCTGCTTATTTGCCCGCTAGAGCTCCTCATGGAAAGCCTGCTGTCTTTTTGCTTATTACATTAATTAGTTTTTAGTGTAGTCTGCCACTGAATGACAATTTTAGTATTTTTCTTGAAACATGCTTTTTAGATGCCAGCTATCTCCCTTTATGAATTCATGGGAGAAAGAATCTGATATGCCTTAGGATAAAAGTCCTACTGGCACTCCTTAAATGAACTCTTCAAGAAGCAACACATTCTTATTTATTTTATCATGTGCTGATTTTTTTTATCAACAGCAAGTTTGTTGTTTGTTTATTTAAGAAAATAGTTTTAATTATACCAAATCTGAAAACCGTTTATTTAGCCATTTTATTTAGCCATGTGTTTTTGGAGAGGTGTTATTGAAACTGTTTTGGACTGAAAATGAGCACATACATAAGGAATATTATCAGGTAGTATACAATTATGTATCGAATGGTACATGTCCTTATATTTATGATGTGGCTCGGAGAGTCAGCAGAAGTGCCAGTGTTTCATAAATGGGGGGGGGGGGTCAGCAGAAGTGTAAGCTCTTCATAAATTTGAATGAAACGTTCATTCATTCATTCATTCATTCATTCATTCATTCATTCATTGGAATGCTCTTTTAATGGTTGTGAGAGAGCTACAACCTGTACCAGCAAACAACAAATGTAAGACACTTCTGGACGGGATGACAGTTTATCCCAGGATGCACACTCACACTGTACAGCTAGCTATGGGAAATGTTTTGGACAAACAATTCATCAGTTGGTATGTATTTGGGATGTAGGAAGAAAACATAACCCCTAGTGAAAAGCCTTCCAGATTCAAGGAGGACATAGAGATTCAACACAGAAACGCCATCACTGGGAAGTGAACTGGAGAACCAAGCCTGCAGTTTAGTTTGAAATTCACTTAATAGGAAATAAAATAGCTTAATTTGACAACATATGACATAAAGTTTACAATGACAAAATAAAAGCTGTTAGGAATGCATAGAATTGTATGAGCTGTGGGTGGGTGTAAAAGATTCCATAGTTCTGTTGAATATAGTAGGATTTTTATTTAACACAAGTTATACACATTATGTATATATTATATATTTTACAGCTATTTACATTTTTTATCTACCATCTAATACAATCCACTATATCTTAATTATTCCTCCCACTGTTTTTTTACACAGCCAAAAACATATCTTTTTCAAAATTTCAGACAATACCCATTTACCATTAAATGTGATTTCATTCAGCCTCTCTTTCCATATTATTCATGCAACATAAAAAAACTTTTTATCAATCTCTTTCACCGATTTTTTTGTTTGTTTCCATAATCCCCATGTTCCAACATGCTCATATTTATATCTTCAACACTTTTGAAGCTTTTCAATCCCCAGGATTCAGCAAGCTATGCACAGCATGCAGGAATAGTGCAAGAGCTGCTGCAGGCAATATGGCTGATGTGCGATCCAGGAATGAGCTCCCTGCACTATTCCTACATGGACACAGCCCCTGTATACTAATTACCTCATTTTCTGGTTAAAACCATGCAAATGAGGTGAATTAGTGATCCAGGAAGCAGGCAGACATCTGTGCAGGAATAGTGTAGACTGCAGAAATGTACTCAGCCAGTAGCTGAATACATTTCTGCAAACTACAAAATGGAGGCATGACAGCTCATAAAAAAGCATGTATTATAATGGTTAGGCATGCCAATGGCCAAATATATGGCCATAGGCATGAAATTTAGTTTCAAAATTATAAAAAATAACTTTTTTTATGGCCGATTTTCAGCCATTTTAAGAGTAGGGCAGCGGTGTGCAAACAAGATTGGCCCGAAAATAATAAAAAATTGGAAATAAGCATTTAAACCAAAATCATCATTTTGCCGTAATAGTCAAAGGCATGCATAACATAACAATACCATGGAATAGTGGTTGCTAAGGGGGAAGGATGAGTGTCGGTTTTGTAACCATGCATTAGCAGACAATTCTATGCAAATGAGGGGAATGATACTGAATCACAGATTTCCCCTCAGTGCTAGCTTGCCCCTAACCGTGTAGGTGCAGTAATACCATGGTGTAAGCCTAAGAGCTAAATGACTTCATAAGGGGGGTATGTCATGCATGCTGTAAGCTTATTGGAGCTCTGTGGCCCATGTTTGCCCTTAGCTAAGCACAGCTAAGGAAGGGGGTGTGTCTGAGGTTGCCTAGGAGTCTGTACATTGCCTAAATGGTGTGCATGCCACGCACCAGGTTTTAAACAAAAAAATAAATAAATAAACTAGGAAATAGCAGCTCCATTCACATCTGAGCACTGGATTTGCATGGCACACCTCAGGGCTTAAACAGGAAGGCAATGGGAAGGGAAAACAGCAGTAGGAAGGTAATCAAGGAGAACTAGCATAGCTGGCAGGTGAACATGTCCTTTTAAAATTCTGGCATATTTTGCCCAATTGGTGTGGACTGACAGAAGAGAGTCCAAAATATTCTAGAAATCAACCACTGACCAAGGAAGGACACATTAATAGTGGAAGGTGCTGATTCATCCCTGCCAATGGCTGTGTTTGGGACTTGTCACAGGGGATGTAGTTGGGCAGTTGAAGTAATGAAATTATTACTCTCTTCCTCAGAAGAGGGATTTATCTCATGTTTGTCTGGATTAAATTGATCAGGGCCAAAATAATCCTTGCCATTTATGACTATAGGAAATTGAGTAACTACTTTGCATGAGTGTAACTTATGCCACCTAGGGGAATAAAATAGTACTCCTTTTTATGTCACACTGAATGGCACATAGACATACACAAGTCAGGTGCTTTGATTTTTACTTTACCTTCTGTCATGTACCATATGAGATGGAAGAAGAAGGAAGTTCAGGCTGGCTAGTGGGAAGGGGTAAATTAGAGCATTGGCTTCCCTGAGACAGTGGTGTGTTAGAAGTCTCTGGGGTGGAAGAAGAGAGAGTGTGATTCCTGTTGGGCAGGGGAGGGTACATTATATGGTGGTGATGGTGGAGGTGTGGTGGGCAAAACAAAGCAGTCATCATCGGATGACTCACGTTGGTTAAGTTGTAATTTCTGAAGGTCCCTAGGGGGTAGAGCCCATAGTCACCTGGTCCCTGATGATTGGAGTGTTAAATAAGGTTAACAGTCTTATTAGCTGCCTATAATTGTGTTTTTAACTTAGCCGCATTATGTTTTAAACTGTGAATAAGAGTCGTTTTCTCTGTTTTTAGATTCTACCTGCCAGACATTAAATGCTCACCAGCAGCAGGCAGGCACTTTATTGCCCTTTTCTCTAAGTCATTTTTGTAAGTTTAACAAAATATCTTTATCACAAGTTCCTGCAGGTGGTAAAATTAGTTTACCATCATTTTTAGTGAGCTCCTACCATTTATCTAAATAAGCACAACTGTCTTTGTTACAATGTTGAAACATATATCTAGCAGGAGTACCAAACTCTGGCTCTTTCAAATTACCCACATTTGCTCCCATTGTAAAGAAAACTTACAATGATGATATAGAAATAAAATGTATCCCACTCACATACTAAACCCACATACATGCAAAAGCAACACTTACCTGGAGAATCCTGAGCTCTGCCATGAGTGAAAATTCCAAAATGAAAGGTGCAGCTGTGAGCTAATGCAACAGAAAATACACTAGACAGAATACTGTCAGAGTGCCCAATAAAGTGATTTTCTAATGAGGTAGCTCTAGACATTTCAAAAAAATCCGCGTTCCAAGGCACCAAGTGTTATGAAAAAAAAGTACTTCAGTCATTAGCAGAGCAAAATACTTAAATTTAAGCAAACACAAGTGTGGGAGAGAGTATTCAGAAAGTCATGTCTCCCTGAAGAAAGAATTCCATGGTTACTTTACTGGAAAACTTATCAAGATAATACACTTTATCTCTCAGACCACTGCTAAACATCCAATAGAAAAATGCTGAGTTTTGCAGAAAGAATGTATCTGTTACTTCTTATCCACATTTTAGCCTAGTAAGGAATAAATTTCATTTTACCGTGTGATTTACAAGAAATGCTGCCTCAGGCTCAGGAAACAAAAATTAACATTCTGTACTTTTCCATTGTTTCACAATACTTTTGCAGTCACACACACCAACCTTTCTGAAACACATGCAGTATTCATTTTAACCCTTTTTTATTTTGGAAGATGTTATGTTTGCTTGCCATGTTTTATTTGGCATTTTTTCCTATTCCTTAGTTGCCTGAAAAGTTGAACCATATTTTGAGTTCTGTTTTTTAACCACTCTTTCCATGGTTTGTCATGCTGTAGCATTAATTTCTTAGTTTCCATTGCTAGATGTGGTGCATGATTGGATTTGACCCTTTTAGTATGTACTCATGCAAGGTTATTGAAAATTTGTAGGAATATGTCATTGAATGAAGAGACAGCAGAGTCTAAGGGTATAGATTTTAATATTTTCCAGTTATATTATCTTTTTTTTTTTTTTTCAATAATAAATCTTTATTTTCAGTTGTTAATACAATAATACACTACACAAAATAAAATACAGCAATATCAAAAGTAAACCTATAATCACACTACTACACTATATATACATTATCTACATGAATGCTTCCAACAGATAACTAAAATCTTTATACATTAAGATAAAATTCTTGACAAGGTATTAAAAGATCTAGTATCAGTATACAGGTTATTGATAACGTTTCCAACTTTAATATGTATACCCAGAGGAACAATATAATTTAATCATTATGCCAATACAATATTAAAGATTTTCTCCCAAATTGTTGGATTATTTATGTTTTTCTTGTGATCCTTAATTAATAATTTATGTGCTAAAATATGTTTTATTGCTACACTTTTAAAATTTTCCCATGAAGTCTGCACTGGATTCAACCAGTTTGTAGCTATGTATAACTTCATTAATAAAAAAATATTTGTAAGTATTATCAATTGGGATTTATCCAAATCATTCAAGGGATATGTAGAATCATAAATTCCCAGGAAAGTGTAGATTGTTGATAACCCATTTTTTGTAATTGAATTTTTAAAGAATTCCAAAGTTTAAATATACATTTACAGCTCCAGAACATGTGTAAAAGATCCGCTTTGATCAGTGCAATATGGACATTTAGGTGAATTTTAGAGTCAAATTTATGTATTCTAAGATGAGTATAATAGGCATTATTAAAAATCATCAGTTGTAAATAACAATTTTTGGAGAGATACTGCTTTTAAGGTTAGGTTAATAGCTTTTAATATTTTATTGTCCTCAATCAATGGTATTTTCTCCTTCCAGTAATTTGCGAAGAGTATTTGATTCTTGTATTTCAATTCTTTTATTAAGTTGTATGTAGATGTTATATATTTAAAATCTTGCATCAGAGTTTGCCATAAACTTAAACATTTGGTCAAATCTTCTTCTTTAATTCCAAAGTCATTAAAATAATTTATGGAAAGATCCTTTAATTGTCGAATTATAATTAAATAAGATTTAGGAAGGTTCATCTCTTTTAATATATCATGTACTGATATACCAATATAAGGGTATAGATCCAGTAAAGTTACATTAATTATTTGTGGAAATCTTTTAAGGTCTATTAATTGATTATTGATTTTCAGGTTTGGATTCTTATGAAAAGGTTGAAGAGTCATCATATATTGTAAAAGATCCAAAGATTGAAACAGATTTTGTACCGATATTATATATGTTCTAATGTGTTCCATCAAGGCATATAATTTAAAATTCTCTTTCTTTAAAAGGGTAATGCCTTAGAATTCATTCCCAACTTAACAACATGTTTATAGTTCAGAATTAACCAATTAGGTGACCATTTATAATTAGATATGTCATAATTAGCCACTCTTAGAATTCTATTAGAGTTTATTATTAAATAATATAACTCAAAGTTAGGTAAATCTAAACCTCCCTTAACCTTCGGAATCATCAATTTCTCATAAGCTATTCTGGTTTTCTTAGGCTCCCATACAAATTTAGCTAATTCTGTGTGAATTTGTTGAAAGAATTTCTTGGAAATTGAGACTTGAGATGCTCGAAAGATATATAACATTTTAGGGAGTACGTTCATTTTAATGATTGAGACTTTGGCCATTGTTGGTAATTTCAAATTATTCCATCTTTTTAGATCAGACAATATATGATTCCAGGTCAACTTAACGTTATTCATTAGGAAATCTGTATTATTTGTGGAAAAGACAATACCCAAATACTTTATTTTTTCTTCCGATTTTAGTTGACCTACAAGTGGTAAAAGCGAAAAGAGTTTAGGTGTTTTTAGAGGAAATAAATTACTTTTTCTAAGATTTATTTTATAATTAGAAATCTCTGCAAATTCTTCCACTGCTTTCAAGATTTTCTTAGTATCTGATATAGGTGTTGTACAATAAATATTTAGATCATCAGCAAAAGCAGCCATGGATATCTTGGTACCATAAATTATTGGAGCATTATGATATATATTTTGCTTTATATGTAAAAATAATGGTTCTAAATATAAATTGAATAACATAGAAGATAGTGGACAGCCCTGACGTGTTCCATTTATAATTTGTATTCTTTTAGAAAAATTCTTATTGATATATAGAGTTGTATAAGGGTTATTATAAAGTTTTTTTAATGTTAGAATAAAGTCTTGAGGTATATTAAAGTATGTTAAAATATCAAATAAGAATTTTAGATTAACTCTATCAAATGCTTTCTGTGCATCAATTATAAGTGCATAAATATTCAGATTTCTTTGACTGGCCAGTTATATTATCTTAAGGATTTGTTAAAAGTGTGTTTGTCAAAGTTTTTGGAGTTACAAACTTGGTTACAAATTATATGTTTATCTTGGATTTTGTAATTTCTGAGAGTGTAAATAGGTCGATGGTCACATAGGCTGTCTGGAAGGCTCCCAGTTGCCTTGATTTTGTTGGCTCTATTAGTAAGAATCCAGTCTAAGTTTGAATGCCTACCAGTACTTTTGTGGACTCAAGTTATTGATGTGATTAACTGTATAAAGCCGTGCAGGTTTATGAAATCAGATGGGGTGTTGCTATTAATAATCTGCCAGTCTATATTTAGGTCTCCAAGTATTATTGTTTCATATTGTATATGGTGGGATATCCAATTTAGGATATTTTCTACAGTGGTAATGTTTTTACATGGTAGGATATATATGGCTTCTAAACAAAGCATTTTCCTATTACTGATTTTGAGATGTGATACAAGGAGTTCCACATTATTAAACTGTGGCATCTCCTGAGCATATTCGGTTATATTTATATTTAGGGAATTCTTGTAGAGGATGGCTATTCCGCCTGCCCACATCTGAAGCCAGGTAGGGTAATTTCATTGTCATTTATGCATTTTTTCAGCCATGTTTCTGTAGCTATGATTACATCTGGGGAATATGAGGCAATACATGCATGTATGTCTTGGATTTTATTGCATATATTATTAAGATTGATATTTAGGAAGAGAAAGCTTGAATTGGGGGATGGGAGATGAAAAGAGAGAATAGTTCATTTAATATTGTTAGTATGGGTTTTCTGCTGTTGTTTGGGGCCAGGGTTTGGATGAATGTCTCCACTGATTTTTTTTGGTTGGAAATTTCATGAAGGAAGGTATGCAGCCAAAAGCATTTGTGCTTTAGTTTTATTGGATTTCATATGGTAACATACTTAGATTTAAGATACCTGTAATTGAAAAAAATCTAAGAAGGTTTGCTGGTACAGTGTGGGTGCTGTGGTGATTAATAGACTTGATAACTGTTGGTGTAGTAAGTATGGGTTTGTAGGACTATTAATTACATTTATTTGGGAGGAATGGTAACTGGAAATGAGTGCTAATGTGCTGAGGAGGCATACTAATAGGGTTTGAGTCAAAGACTGTTTTTACAATATGCAAGTTAGAGTTTTCTGAAGATTATTAGTTTGCACTGTGAAATTTTACTGGGAAGAGTAGTTCTAGTTACAGCAGTATAACTTCTAAAAGGACAAGCGGGTACAGCACTTTAAGCAAATGAGTCAGCAATACTAAGTATATGGTAACTGTGTTTGGGTTATGTTCTGAATGTACTGATTCAGAGATGGGTTGGAGGAGGACTCCATGGCATTTACTGTTTTATTTTCAGCTTTTAGTTAGTGTTCACTTGTAGTTTATAAACCTCTGTAGGGTTTTTTGCCAAGTGTCAGATTGATTTAATTTTTTTACACTGAATGCAATTCCACTTCTATTCCACTTTTTAAAGTTGTTAACCTTAAATCAGTTATTTTTTGTCCCTATAATAACACCCAGATATCGTCTAGTGCTCAGAAACCCATAAGCATACTTATTTTCTTTCTTTTGTCATCACTTGTTTCCCTGCATCAGATAGCAGGTCCCTTCCCATTTTCCCTGCCCAAATCTCACATTATTTCAGAAAATAATTTTAAATAATCTTTCTCTCTCAGTACGACTTACACTAGCCAGTAGAGCTTCTGTAGTTTTAATGTTGGTTGCTGTATATAGTTTTACATCTTGACAATGTCTTAAGCAAAGGTCAGTAAAGTGCTACAAATAGCTAAAAGGAAGCTACATTTCTAGAGTAAGTTGTTCGAGGAATATTTCCAAGAAGAACAGGGCTGAGTTATAGTGCCACATTAATTAAACAGATTGTTAAATACTCTCATGTTTGGCCAGTGCACTGTTGCTTTTATATGTTTAACTGAAACATTACACAGTGTTTCAAACATACAGACACGTATTACCAGCTCTTTGTAGTGATAACACAAAACTGAAAATGTTCATACCCTGTTAGTGTGTATTTGTGTATGCGAGTGTGTGTTTTATAGGCCTGAAGCTTGGATACCTAACCCAGTCACACAGTTTATTTACTTTTGAAATATGCCTCTGGTCTCCTCAGTCCTGTGACCCTGTCCTGCAGTACCACATGACATTGTGCATTAAGAAAGCTGCACATCATTGTCCTTTTCCTTCTATTGTTTCCCATAATCCAAATGTAAGTCACATATAAGTAAGTACCAAAGCATGTCTGACATGGTCTGCACAGGTTAACATCACACATACAATTCCTTTAGCTGGGGTACAGTGTTTCAACAGTTGTCTTAACCAACATGGTCCAAGACTGCATTCAACTTATGGGCTTTAGGAACCATGGAACTAAAGAAGTTGCACAATGTCCTCAATGCTGATAACGATCCATCATGAATATCAAGCATTTTCTCCTGTCCCATTTCTCTGTTCTGTACTACAGACCATCATCATTCACCTCTTAAGTAATGGTAGGGGTTATAAATACCCTCAATCCATCATGTCCCCTCCTTCTTTGCCCTTAACTAACTTGGCTGTTAGCCATGTGTCTGACCATGCCAGCCCCCTTTGCTACATTCTTGCTGTTGTATTCTACCTCCACTGTGGATTCCCATATAATGCCATCCTGTGTGCACATTAGCAGTCCACCTCCATCACTCCCTTCAGTGTTAGTCATTAATAAGCAGTATCAGAAGCAGCCTGCAGTTACTAAGTTCAGCTCTGATTTCTGTTTCTGCAAAATGCATTACTATTTCCCTGTATATTGCAACAAGTAAAACTTGCTCAGTTCACAAGATAATAAGGATGTTAAGCAATTGTGAATCATGTCACCTGTATAATATGCAAGTATGAGCATCTCCGATACACACACACACACACACACACACACACACACACACACACACACACACACACACACACACACACACACACACACACTCACACACACTTGCACAAATATACCTATAGGTGCTCATGTTTGTGTGTGTGTGTGTGTGTGTGTGTGTGTGTGTGTGTGTGTGTGTGTGTGTGTGTGTGTGACCTACATAAGCACTGTGTTGCAGTTTTCAGCTTTCTGCTTATGTCACCCACTGGTGGTACTGGTAATATATTCCTTACTTTTTTATGAAAATTTTATGATTCTAATGCCTAATCCCCCACCTAAATCTGTTAGGTTGTGTACCCCCATTTAAACAATGTTCCTATTTATTGCATTTCCACATTTGAATACACAATGCAACACTAAACATTGTGCACAGTGGTGCATACTTTTGTAATGGGGCTGCTTTGGAAAAAACTAGCTGATGTGCCTTGCATCCATAAATGAAGTATATGTACAGGGGTGTAGCCAGAAATTTACATTTTGTACTCAAACCTAGTGTGGTTGCCCCACAACCCATCTATCATTTTACAAATGCAACCAACTCTCAAAATGCTACCCCCAGCAATATAGGGTGGGAACACTTTAATTTTAACTATTACTATTTATACCCATACAGATCTATTTCTAAGGTGTATTGCTTTCATACAAGCATTCTTTGCATGCCTCTAGACTGTAAATATTCATTCACACAGTTCTAAACATTCTGTGCTTTTTAAGTGCTGATGTTTCCAAGAGATGCTTAGAAAAATGTACTCAATTGAATACACTGAGTATGCCTATTGTATATGTATATCTTAATGAAAGGGTGTCATAATTATTATCTAGAGTAATGAAGGTGAGATAAGCAAATAAGGCAACACAGTCCTACAGCAGTCTGTGCATTAAGTAAAAGAGGTGTGCATGTGAGGCAGAAAGGGATAACCTACAATGTAGGCATACAGCCAGGCACTAATGCAAGGAAATGGACAAGTGCGTTTCTTTCATTAATTGATTTATTTAACATAAGATCTTTGCCTGTGCTATAAATCAAACATATGTTAATCCCTCTTAGGTCAGGTGAAGAGTTGCTACAGTAAATAGATAGGAAGTTTATAACAGCCCAGTGGAGCAACAAGTCAGCATGTTGCTGAACTGTAGGAAGGACAGCCATCTAGGAAATATTCCAAATGCCATGACACTTCAAAGAGTGTGGCTGATGTTGGTCAGAGGGCTAGCTAGTTTGCTTTTTGATTTCAGTCATAGGTTCATAAGTTCATTGTTGTATACTAGGCTAACGACCACTATGGCCCTTTTAAGCCTAGCCATGTAACCAAAATGTAACCCAAAAATTTGATTTATATAGAGGGTGATTTACTGACTGCATTTGTCCATTAGAGCCATAGGTGCCAGACCTTGGATCATTGACAAGGACCGTTACTGGGAATCCCTCCACATCTGTCTTGGTTTAGTACATTAAACTGCCTTAGTTCAGCACTTTGGGTGGCCCTGGCAGTGTTTTTACAGAGGCGATCTCTACCTTGCATATAAGGCAATCTCTGACTCTGCTTTATTGGAAATGCTACATATCTGTAAGTCCAATGGCTCATGGATTATTCGCTCTAAAGACCTTAGCCTGGTAAGTGACATTAATAGAACCTGCTGGAGGGACAGATTTATCTCACAGAGGTTGCCACACCTGTGAAACAGGCTCCCAGTTCATGTAAAGCAGACCACCTCTTTGGCACTCTTCAAGCTCAATCTGGATGATTGGATGGGTAACCATAAATTCACCCCGAGGGTTCCACCTGTGTCTCTCTTGGACAGGGACAATACATTGCTGATCGTGGAAACAAGGGAAGAACTTGGCTAGGCTTGTAAGGGGTCTAGGGCCATTAGCCTAGTAACTTCCTAACTTCCTATGATCCTCAGAAACATTTGGTTTGCTCCCTAGTGTCAGTAGTAAGTAACCAGGTCTATTATGAGCTGGGGATTACTGCTGAGACCTCAGATTGTGTGGTTTATTTATTTATTTTATATTATTTATCCACTTATCCTTTGTTGACTGTGGTTGGTCCCAATAGGTTAGTAGCCTCTCTTGAAGGGAGATTTGAGATAGTATTTACATTACTAGAAGAAATTTGTCCAAGGCATCAGGCAACATTCCCTACTCCTTTCAATAAGTGCTGTGGGATCTATTACTTTCACCTGATCTACCACCAACTCAGGCAGGTGAGGGTTTGGTTTAGTGTCTCATCTGAAGAACAACACACGCAGGAGTGCAGCAATCCCCCCTCCATGTTGCACTGCAGTATTATCTTTCACTCTACTTGGATTGGGAATAAAACTGAAAGTCTTCTGCAACAGAGGTGAGTGTGCTACCTGTTGAGCTACTAACACCACTTAAGTGTTTGCTATTGGTGAGATGGCTAGCATATTTGTTTTTTGGATTTTCTCGGCCTTTATAAAGTGCTCATGCTTGTGCAAAAAACAGTCATGCAGTGTTTTTGGTTGTGCCTTGTACAGACACAGTTACCTTGAGCTGATCTTTTCCCTGTAGAAGTCTTGAAAATTCACCAATACCTGGTTGCATACAGGGCAACTACATTATGTAGTAGCAAGTACTGCCCCCTGGAGTAGCAAACCAGATACTCCTGACTTTAGTCTACATTTTCAAAGCAGCCATCTAATCATATAAAAAGGGCCTGTTGCCATGGCTATGAACTTTCCAACTATCTCCATTGCCAGCTTGATGGATATGGGCATCCTGAGGCACTGACAACCAGCTAATTCTCAAACACACTGATAAGGTACAATCAGAGATATATTCACACAATGTAACTGGAGGCAAAGCCCTCACATAAAAGCACTCCAAATGTCCATATGGTTATCAGTAGTACACAGACTGCACCCAAAAAACACAGCAAGAAACAGACACATATACCCATATATGCTGAGACACTTAAATATAACCTTCTTAAACTTCAAAGACCTCCTAGATGAGGGGCACATAACAAATGCCCCCAGCAGCCTCAGATGTACTGCTTCAAAGCAACACCCACATCAGCCACATCTCATGGAGCCCCTATTTCTAAGCCCATAATGCAAGCCACCACACAACCCAACATTCTGCTCATTGGAGACTCCATTGTGAGACATAGTGATATCCATTTCATCAGGCTGAGTAAGGAGAAAGTAGTGGTTAGTTGCTTATCAGAGGCCAGGATCTGCTGCATTATGCAGATACTCAGGTCACTGTAACACAAATACTAGTATGACTCAGTCATAGTCTATGTGAGTATAAGTGACCTGAAACATAACTTTCTAGACTATATGAAGAGAGACATGATGGAGCTCTTAGAATACATGTCCCAGGTGCGTATGAGCCTAGCATTGAGCAGCATTCTATGGATGATGCCACAATATGAACAGAAGATGACTGATTTTAACAATTGGCTTAGTTTCTGCTGTCATCCTAAAGGGGTGCAGTATTTGTTAACATGGAAGAAGATGGTTAATAGGCCATTATGCTTTGCCACAGATAGTCTGCACCTCTCCCCTCTAGGCTTTCAAATTTTAGCCAAAAGATTGCCCCACCCCCATAGTGCATTTTAAGTGTAATGCCAACCCAACAATTCTTCCGACCTACCAAATCAAAACCAAGAAAATCTAAAAGAGTTACTGGTCAATGACAGGACTCTAAACAAGAAACTCCACTCACTACAAGCTCTCCTCAGCCTAGTGACTGCTGATGTCTGTGCAGTCATTGAGACATGGTCTAAAGCTACACAGAGCACCCCAGCAGTGCAAGGCTATAGTGCCTTACACACACATTTAGACCAGCAACTACATAGGCAGGGTCTCAAGGTGGAAGTGTCCCATTTTCCATACAAAATAAATATAACTCAAGGCTGGTAAAACAGAAAAATGCCCTGGAGCTTTGCTATGTTTAAATCATCACAGGCAAAAACCCACAGCACACCCATGCAAGCTATAGGTCCCCCATTATGACCCAGTCAACCAATAATATGTATTTAAACCTACTGGAGACACTCACCATACAAACCAATACATATTCATAGACAGCTTTAAGTACTCCACTATAATTTGGGAATCATACATGATCCCAAATGTACAGTCCAGAGAATCCTCAACTTTGTAAACACAAACACCCTTGACCAGATAGGCCAAACACCAACTAGGGGTGCAAACATACATGACTTTATCATCACAGACATGGGAGAACATTGCAGCCCCCCCATGTAATGTGCTCTCTGATAGAAACTGCAAAGGTATCTCCTTTAAAATAAACATAAAACCCATGACCCCAGCTATCCCTGTAGCAGTTAGAAACTATTCTAAAGCAAACGTCATATTAAGTTATAACTTGGTAAAATGTCAAGCCCCCTCAAACCTTAAGAACAAACCTGCCCATGTGGAATTGTTCACAGAATACAATCATATTAATGGATGCATGGAGATAGCTGTGCCTACCAGGAATAAACTCAGAACAAATTCAGAAAAGAAGTCGCCCTGATGGAATCCCAACATCAAAATGTTGTATAATAAAAGTAAGAAAGTTATTGCAAACGTTAGGAAATGGAATGCCCAGTAGGATAAAAACTCTCTCATCAATATAAATAAACAACTTAGGAGCAAATCAAGTCTACCAAAGCCAATTTTGAGGTAAACAGGCTCCCAGGCCAAGGAAAACCATAAGACTTTCTTTAGCTCTGTCCACAACGTCAAAAGCAGTACACAACAATGTGCAGAATTGATTGTAAATGGAGCCACCTACACAGAGCTAGAATATACAGTTAATCAAATGGCTGACAAGTTTAGTTCCAATCCCCCCCCCCTTCTCTGTGATCACCCCTTAGGAAATACCATCAAGCATAACTCCTATAATCATCACTACTGAGCAGGTCCTATATGTACTCTCCAAGGCCAAGAACACAGCATTGATAGGCCCCTGATATTATCTCAGGATGCATCCTAAATAGCAGGAAACATGACCTGTCATGGCCATTGAAGTCATTATTTAATCATAGCCTCCAGTCTGGCTTTGTATCATGCAAATGGGGAACTACAACGGTTATTCCTCTGCAAAAGGTTTGGGACATTTATGGACTTCGGTAACTACAGAACCATAATTTTGAATCATCTCATATGCGGAGCCATGGAAAAAAATACCATGGAAATGATTAACAATGTCATAGGAAAATTTCAGATATTGAATCCAACCTAGTTTGTTTTCATCAAGGGCAGATCATACCTACTTATCCTGGTAGAATTTTTCAAGAAGGTCATTAGGGCAATGGATGAAAGCAAAATGGTATATATGGCCTACCTTGACCTGGCCAAGGCATTTTAAACAGTTTTCCACTCGGGCATTGTAAACAAACTTGTAGAACTAGGTGTAAACTCCTGTGTTACATGCTAGATAGCTGTTATACAGGATGCAAGAAGTTAAGCTAGGGGAGTTCACCTCCTGAAAGAAGCCAGTCACTAGAGGTGTCCCTCAGGGGTTTGTGATGGGTCCACTCCTTTTGGAATTTATTTCTTGGAAGTCAAGGCCAATGTTGAGGGACCCTGACTGACTAACTTTGTAGATGACTGCAAAAACTGGAAGCAGTCCTAGAATCCCCCAAAGCACACATATCCTCTAAGTAGGGCTAACAGACAAACAACTGGTACCAAAGCCACAGTTTAAAACCTAATGCCAATAAATGCACAATAGTACCCTTCAGGAAGTTGGCTACTTTGGAAAACTACCTCATTGATAACACACCCCTAAGAGTAGACAAAGTAGTCAGGGATTTGGAGATGTATGTAGCCAGTAACATGGCTTTAGACGAACACGTGTCTAAGGTGGTAAGGAAATCACTCTGTGTTGTACAACTTATAATCAAGAATATGGCATTGTGGTCCAAGGAAGTCATCATTTCACTGTAACCAGCCCTCATCAGATCCATCATTGAGTACAATGCATCTTTTGGTATGTACCTGACCAGGCACTTGCACCAAATGGAATGTCCACAGAGGTTCCTCACAAAAAAGAATACAGGGCATAAACATGTCCTATGTAGATTGTCTCAAAGCCCTCTCCCTATACTCATTCTCCTACAAACTACTGAGTTGCCATCTATTCCTGGCATATGAGGTGTCCTCAGGTTCCACTCTGATGGACCTTCTGCATAGCTGAAAAACAAATAGAATAAAAACTACCCAATCCAGGGACTTAAACCTTGTTTGTGAAATAAATATGTGTCTCAGAGAATACCTCTTTTCTGGAATATCCTTCCTGTCCATGTGAAGCAGAGTTAATTCCTTACCCTATCCAAGTGTAACCTGGGCTACAGGTTGGGAAATCAGGAGTTCTCCCCTGTATGGACACTTGTTGGAGCTGTCAGAGGGAGGGACCAGTGATGCTGTTTAGCATGCTTGCTTTTTTCAGGATGTGGAATGGGGTGGGGTGCATGCCTGGGGTACTCAGCACCTTAGTAAAATCCCCAATGGAGAACAGACACCACATGGGAATGCTGGGTTTGAGGGTTGTACATCAGTTGGAAGGGGTTACAACTCATGCAGAAGCAAGATACACACCCTTAAGTGAGGCCCATTGCAAACCAGCATGAGGATAAGAGTTTTCTGCTTTAATTCCTAACCCACACTGCTATTTGGCACTACATTCTTCCCTTGGTTCTCACCTTGACCAAATGAATGGTTCTTAATGTTCTCACCTCACCTCATCCTGACATCTAAGAAAGGTGGGTGTAGGGAAGTATGACATCCTCACACTGGGCCAGTAATCAAGAATCCTGAATCCTCACTAAAGACACTGGAGAGGAATGTGCACTTAGAATACAAATGGATAAACTCAGTATTTCCAGATGCAGACCTCTCTGCATCAAGCACAATTTCCATCAAGAGCACACAGAGAACACACTCAGCCTAGGGTCTGGATTTGTCTACATCTGTCTCCCAGCTGTAGGGTTAGGTCCTCAGCCGAGTGTCCAAGCCAAGTTCTCCAGCACCCTCTCTGTAAACCCAGTGCATCATGTCCCTGCCCAAGTAACTGATACACACACACTGAGAGATTTGATTCTTCACACACACACACACACACACACACACACACACACACACACACACACACACACACACACACACACACACACACACACACACACACACACACACACACACACACCTGGGAAAGGCTGGCACAGATTTACCTGCTATGCCCCTTCTGCCCAGAGTATAAGGTAGTTATCACTGCCATCAGACACTCCACAATCAGCTACTCTAAGGCCCTTAACAAAAGCTGTCCAAGTATACTGTGTAGTATTAATACAAATGATAGTAGTTGACCAAGATGGCAGGGCTTCTGGAGTGGCCTACGCAGTGTCACCAAATAAATGTAAGCACTCCCAAAAGAACATGAAAATACTAAACATATATTCGCAGTAAACCACAGAGTTCAAATCACAGGAAATATTGAAAATAACATTGATGGACAGGCATATGTAAATAAAGAAAAACAATCTCAAACTAAGCTTCACTATATTCCTGAGTGAATCTAGGAGAATTACTGTTCCCTAGTAACTTACTTCATAGAGCAAGGGACAATGAAATACATGAGCAGTCTTTCTAGTCAGATTTCCCAAAACAGAATACTCCCTACTCAGAGACGATACTTTAAATGCCTTTTTGAAGTGGGGAACTCTCAGCAGGCGTATGGATAATGCTTTCAAGTTTGCAGTCATTGGCATAATTTGACAAGGCAGACCTTGCAGCCACTTTGAATTCTTGAGAAAAAGATGTCAGAATGGAGTGAACCCATTATAATGCCTTGAGTGACTTCACTGGTGATAGGATGAAGAGGATAGGAGTCCTCTTTTCACTTTTTTATACAACCATGTAGGCAGCTATGGACTTAAATTGTTAAAGAATCATTTACCTTCAGAACCCTAAGTTTATGTGTGAGTCTGTCATGAGGTATATCATCAAATGCTTTAGACAGATCAAGGAGAGATAAGCCTTCATCTGGGGTGGCAGTCTCAATCTCAAACAAATTTGAGGTTAAGATACAAGATCTACTTTTAACAAAATCATATTGGGTTATCTTGAGATGAAGATTTCTCGCACCTACTTGATAAAGTTTCCTAACAATTCTGTTAGTGAATTAGTCATAGCTACTTCTAATACTTTAAATAGCTCCATTGATACATTCATCCCTTTGAGGCATAAATGCAGTGGAAACTTATGCAAGAAATCTACATGATGGAATGCAATTTACAAAATCAGAAATTACTAAATCAAAGGAAAAGAACAAGCAATGTCTCCAAACTTTACCCAACCTAAAAGAACAAGCCTAAGGTCAATTCCATCCAAAAACAATAAATAAATAAAAAAGAAAATAAAGAAAATTCATTAAAAAATAAAAGAAACAATAATAAGAAGCAAAGCTTTATCTGAGGTAAAACTTGCTATCAAGACAAGTGACGATAATAAGGCCTTCTACAACCGCAATGAGAAACGAAGAGGAAAAAACGAGAATGCAGTGTGCTGAAGCAAAATGAAATCACCATAACAGGACATAAAGGTACAACTAACACACAAGCGTAAATATCTGAAACAAATTTTAGGTTGCAAAGGGAAGCCGTTCTTCCTAAATTCTATCTGAAATGGTCACCTCTGCCCTCAATAAGGTCAGAAACACCAGTTGCATGCAACCAGATAAGATTCTAGGAAACCTAATTTGTACAATCAAAAATAACCTAGTATGCCCCGTCACTCACATTCTTAAGAGAACATTAAAAATTGGCTGTGTTCCTGATAACTGGAAGCAAGCCGTTGTGGTCCTAATCTGCAAAAAAGTCCATTCTATAAATCCATGTAATTATTGATTGAACACCTTCACAAGTGTGAATGAGTCAATTGGATAGTAAAGGACAGAAACCAAAAAAGAGGGTGGGGAAAGAGAATAAAAAAATATTTGGTAAACTGGCATATCTCAGTTTCATATCTCATCAGTATATATTAGGGTACCTTAGACTGTTTTGTTCTATCTCAGATTTTATAAAAGGCAGATATCAGAGAGCAGTGCATTACATGGGTCACTTATCCATGAATGTATAGTGAATGATTAACTCGTAGTTCACCCATGAATGTACAGTAATGATTACTGATGATCCATGTTGTATCAGAGTACAGATCTTCCTCAGTGCCTAACTACAGATAGTTTTGCTTAGAACAAGACAATTGCTTATGGACCATGACATTCCTGTAATTTTATTTCTAGTTTTCTAGTGGCAACATATGTGGATGCAAGTATAGGTTGTCAGACCAACTTAAAACTATACCCTAAATCAAAGAATTCAGATATACTGTTACTTTAAGACTTGTGGTATGTGTATAAGTCTATGTGAAACACAATTTAGCTTTATGAAAATTAAATGTATAGAACAGAAACAATGTAACAGCCTTTATGTAACTTGAGCCATTGAAGCTTTAATATTAGTTATTTACTGAGCTGCGTCTGGGTTCATATAGTGTGTACTTACCTCAAACTTGTTACAAAAATTGCATATCTGAAATTCTTCTCCTTCTACCCTTTAGAATAATAATTATAGGAACTTTATTGGAAAATTACAATGTTATGACTCTTTGCTTTCTAGTACAAGGATTAAATATCACCTTTATTCCTATAAGTGACACTATTACTTTAAGTACTTCAGTTAAAGACAAGATTCTAGTTTGTGCTATGCCAGCAACAAGATAATTGTCTGCAGCTTACTATTTTATATGCTTTATCAAATGCATTCTAAGCTTTATTATATGCTAGCACACAGCCTACGTTTGTCCCATATTTATAAACATATGGGTACTGAGTACTTATACTGCACTGCCTTGTCCATAAAACACACCATGCATAAAATTTAAAAAAAGTGACTCTGCTTTTCTATATCTTCCTTGAACAAGAAAAAAAAATCTTATATAAAACATCACCTGTCACTAGGTTTATATTTCTCATTGAATTAAACCCTTTAACATATTTTCAGAGAAGGGAGATAATCCTATCAAGTTCCACGACATCTGATTAATTTTAAAATGATCTGCTGTTGCTGCTTGTGTTTTTCAAGTAAATGACTATAATTCAAGGGATCATACTCTAAAGTCAAATTTTAATGACATTTCAGTGACTTTTAACAGTTTAGAGATATCCATTTAATACTATATTAACTAGAAACTGATACTAAACTCACAAGAAGTAACTCATGATTTGTTTAAGTTAAGGAAATTATTCAGGGTCATAAACTTTGCATAACAGAAGTCAAAGGATTGAAATCCAAGTATCTGGCTTTTGCAGCCCAGCAGATTAATTAATGGCCCTAGACTTCCTTCTGTTTAAAATGACACTTCATCATATGATGGCCAACATAATCTGAGCTATTTTGTCAGTGGGCCACCTTGACAGCATAATATGAATGACTATACTACACATTGATGCATTTAGGGTCTCAAACATCTATCTAGAAGGCGGTAGCATGAAGACTTTGTCTTACAAAGAAATATTATTTTCACAAATTCTTGAAAGTATTTTCATTTTCATAGTTTTTGCCCTCTTAGATTTATAACTCTGCTGATTTTGTAAATTGCTGTAGATATATTCCTAGTCTTAAGTAATTAATGCAGACTAAGGGAGAAGTCGGGCCATGTCATTTTACACAATCACTGACTGTTATTTTGAAAGCAGTTTCCAAATCCTTGGAATTATTAATATGAATAATAACTACTAATCTTTCGTGATCTACAGCAACATTACAGTATTAAATATCCAAATGACCACATATGACTGTGTACACTGCAAATCATTTGAAAGAAAAAAACTTTCATGCTGTAATGGACACAGTTTCAGAATTATATGTTGGATGTCATTTGGTAGATTGATTTTCTGTCACAGATGCACTCTAGAACTCTTTCTGTTTGTGATGATTATTAATCCGCAATATAACTTCTGGGGCTGTGTTTGATTGTTAAAATATGACCTTGGAGCATGACAGGGAATTTGTGCCAAGATATAGCAGCCTTTTTTCATACTGATAAATAACAGGCTGAATTATTAAGGCAATGAATTGAAAATATATTGTACACTACAGCTTACATTTAAGTCTAAAAGTCTCTTAATCTAACCAAAGATCTTCATTCATCATATAAAACAGAGTTAACTATAAAATGTTTTACCCGATTAAAAGGAAGCAAACCAAAGTAAAAACACTTTCCAGTGTACTACGCGTAAGACACTGTTTTTCTCTAAGACTTGCTTAGATACTGATCTACTTAGTGACATTTTGATTTGACATTTATATTGGTGATTACATCTCTGTAATGGATGACATTTTGTTTAATATTCTCATTCCTGGCAATGACACCTACTATCTGTCTTGCCCATAACTATTGATAGCTTCTTTCTGCTCACCTCTCATGTGTGGCAGCAGCTGATGACAAAGCCACTGCCATCCAGGCCACAAGAAGGAGACTTTCTGATCCTGTCCTTCTCCTTCCCCTTATTGAGTGCCCACAAAGTGATAGCTTGGTATGCCATGTTTGGAGTGAGTGCATGCCTCTGTACTTGCGCATTTCTGATTAATATTCATGTAAGTTGCCTAGCATTTTCAAGGTTGAACTGCTGTGACACCTGACCTCCTGTAGGTGTCACTAATGGTGAAGTCTAGACCAACTCCCTCTCTCCGCGAGTGGGGAACTGATGTCAGACACTTACTCTCACGGTTACCATTTGGGTAATCAACCCCTGTTGTCTCCAAATGCTTTCATGTCAGTTAGGCCACAGTCAAGGCTTTATCCCTTTGTGGTACAGCAGTGGTTTCATGGGTGTTTATTATGGCATTAATGTTGGAAATTAATACATGTGTTTGCCACGAATGCCTGGTGTCAACATCCATAGTAGATTGTGGGATATTTCCTGATTCAATGGAAAATAGCTAATGAAAGGCCAGTGAGACCTTGCATTTATTAAAAAGTAAAATGACAATGAAATTAATACTATGATTATTATGAAATGGACTGGTCTTCATAGACTATATGGAAAAAAATATTACCTTCATGATTTCAGCATGTCAGAAAAAGCTGTGACTTCATGCATTCATCTAGCAAATATGTGAAGAGGTGTTTTAAATACCAACTAACGCTTACATTTATATAGCATAAGAGGTTTTATGAGAGAAAAATCACACAGAAAACAATTATGAAAACTGCAATATTTGAGTTCTGTTGTGAGAAAAAAATAAACAATACTATAGGAACATTTGAGGCTACTGACAGCCTCAGTGAACCCTTCAAACCTGCCTGGAGTAGAGGATGAGGACAAAGCAATACTTCAGGCTGGGTGCTCTGATGTACAAAAAAGCCAAGGGTTTTTTTTTCTTCTTGAAGTAGTTAAGTATAATGAGTTTTGCTTATGGATACATATCATTTGATCTACTCACATTTCATTGTAAAGAAAAAAACACTGACTCAACTGATTGAAAACACGTTTCATTGAAAACACAAATGACTGAATCACAATCAAAATAAGAATGTAGGTTTTCTGTTCAGTAGCATAACAGTGCACCTGAGACATAGTATCTTGCCATGGGCTGCTTTAGAATGCAAGCAGAGTAAGAACTGTTAAATGAAATAAAACTGACATACACTAGGAAAAAAACATAAGCTTTGGCTAGTTTAACAGAATTATAAAACAATATATAATTCATGCTGTACCACCCTTCTCATACCTGTAAGACTTAGAAAGATTTAAAAATTGTGTGCACTCAGTCAATGTAATCTTCTGAACATTTAAAGAGACACAGATTTGGTTATATGTGGTATAAATACATTACAACCAACTTGCCCTCTCATCTTTAGCTTTAAATAAACATTTTTTTCTTAAAATCTAAACTCACCAAATCCTCATCAGTAATGTTGCTTTTTCCTAGCCAACTTCCCCAAAATTTTCTTTATCATTTCTTGCACCTAAAAAGTTAAGACATTATAATTACTTTCTTTATTGCAGCATGGCCTCAGAGGAGGCTTTTGACACTGCTTCCAGTTTGTGGGATCTTTTCTGTAGTGGCACAGTTGCATCTAACAAACATTGTGAGTGTTCATTAGTTATTGGTGACATAACCAAACTAATATTTTAACTCATCTTACACAACTTATATGCTCAATAACTATGAGAGAGTTTGTGACTATCCAGATGGGTCAGTGCAGAGGGTGAGGCTGGCCATTGAACCGCTCACATATCCGTGAATTGACAATTCTGTTGGGTTAAATACTTCTCAGAGCAGACCTTAATTGGAGAATGGCAGCCACAGTGGTTATTGAAAAAAAAATCTATTTCAAAGGGCTGTAATTTACCTGGACTAAATGCTGAGGGTTCTTTTGTTCATACGTCAGTTTTTTTCTAACTCATTGAACTTAAATGAATGGATTTGTAAACCATGTGATATTTTAGGCCCTGGGTCAGCTTTTGCTTTTAACACTTGTAATGAATTGACTGTGGAAATTAATATTTATTTATTAGAGAAAAGATTGTTCAGACTGAAAATTATGCAACTTGATAACTATTTTTTGAAGAATGTGTTCATTATGGTAATGTTCAAAAAGGGCTAAGATATACCAGGTTTCTAAACGGGACTGATGGGGACAGTGATTATTATAATGAATTAGTTTCATTATTTAATAAACAAGGATAAAGCTATTGAATGTTATGATTATACAGAATGGAAAGGTCATTTTACACCTTATAAATGAAGTGAATAAACCTAATGATTTTATTAAGCAGGATACATTGTTTTCAGATTATAAACATAAATATGGTAGTATTTTTTGAATACCAATAAGCAAGTTGAGAAAATTAAGGAAAGGAAAAAGAAAAAAAATAGAAAGAGATACCCGAGAGTGTCAAGAAAATATGCATTATTTAGTGCCATAATTATAGTGTAAAGTTGTAGGACAAGTAGGGTTGTCGGATAATGGAGGGATTAAGGTGGAGGATGGGATGATTTTCTAGGTAATCACAACATCCAGTTTGAATCCATCCCATTAGACAATAATATACCAGAGAGCGATGTTCAGAATGTTACTTATATTCCTGACCCTTTAGAGTTCCCCCTCAGGAGATTCAAAATGATAGCCACTCAAACCAATGAGAAGGACAGGGGATATTGGCAACAGCATCATGGCAACTTATACCAGAACTTGAGTAGATATCATAGGAACCATGCAACTGGCAGGGTAAGAAGACAAATTAGTTCCCTTAGTAAGAATGACATCATTTTATCTGAATATAATGGATTAGTTTTAATGTTTAGTGATTTTAAAATATTTAATTATAGTTCTCTGGAAGTACATTGACATCCTGAGTAAAAACATTCATTTGGTAGACACTTTAACTGAGCTAAGAATTTTTGCAAGAAAATTGAATTTAGCATTCCAGTTTTAGGGAGAGGAAACCATTAATAAAGAATTGTTCAAAAGAAATAGTATTTATAATCTCCTGATACACTCACTGATTGATGCTTTTGAAAAAGCTTGTGAGAATAACATTCACAAATATCTTTCATCCTATCCCTCTAGGAGTTTTAAGAACTTGGGAAAAGAAGAACGAATATTATTAGATACTCTCATGAAGAACAGAGAAATTTGGATCATGCAACCTGATAAAGGTGGCGTGCTCATGTGTGACACTGTAGATTATGTAGGGCAAATGTTTAATATTTTACAAGACATGAATACTTATATCTGTATATCAGGAAATGAAATCAACACTGCCCACAAAAGAATATATTTATTTCTAGAAGATTGCCATTTACAGGGGTTAGCTTATAACCAACTTTATGAATTTTTATTCAATGAATTTCCCATAATATGAACAAGTTTTGGTATTCCCAAGGTTCATAAAGAACATTTACAACCCCCCCCCTTTGAAACCCATTCTTTAGGCACAGGGTTCTAAGACCTATTCATGGGAGGGGCTATATTGACCAGCTCTTGAAACATTTTTTTTTCAAAAAGCCACACATATTTTAAGAGATTCTTTGGATTTTCTTGGTCAAATTATCCAGAAATTGTGGAGTGACAGCTTTACTTTTTAGCAATTGACATAGCTGACTTACTCACATGTATTCCTAAGAATGAAAGAATGGAAATGGTTAATAATTCCCTTATTAACTGTGATTTTTTAAACAAAATGAGATTTCACTAGTCATGAATTTGATGGACTTAGTTTTATCTAATCATTTTATTTATTTTGAAGGGGAGTTGTGCAAACAGATTAATGGAGTTGCCATGGGGGCATCTTGCATACCCTATTATGCTAATCTTGTGATGTGATAATGGGAATTAAAATATTTGTATGTTTCAATTTTCATTTCATATTGTAATATTTATCTAAGGTTTTTGGATGAACTTTTTATTATTTGGCCAGTCTGCATTGAAGAATTGCATCACTTTATGGATTATATCAATAATACAACTTCATTTTTAAAATTCACTTATTCTTTTAATTCTGAAAATATTTATTTGGATACATCAATATACAGGAGCAAGGAAAACCTTTAATCTTGTAGTTTTAGACTACTTTTTCAAATGCATATTTGCATTTTGAGAGTTTTCATAAATTTAATTTTAAATGTAATTTGGTAAAAAGCTAAAAATCAGCAAACCTTGAGTCCTGGAAATCTTCACAAAAACTTTAATAAACGTAGACCAGACCACAAACGGAAGAAGGGCAATAAACTCCACAATCCAAAATACTAAGCGCTTTCACCTGCTCAAATAGGGCATCATCAGAGTACAAAATACATTGCTTTGTCATCCCTTATATACTGCATTCATAATTCAATTAATATTCAATCAGTCAATTAGCCATAATTAAAAGGTCAGGATTCATAGTCTTAAAGGTAAAATAAACAATTCATTATTATTTGAACAAGACTTGTGTAGACAAAAATTATTGTAACCACTAATAGCTGTTAAAAACCAGCTATAAATGTAATTGTGATATTTAAAAGTACTCTCAATAATGTTAATATAAATGTATGTTAGTATGTAAAATATAAAATGTGAAATAAAATGTAAAATATTAAATGTTCTAAATTAAACTCTGAAAGGTAGTGTGTAGATAAAATAGAATACAATTAATTAAAATATCTGTAATAATTATATTAATTCAATATCATAAGATAAATAAATAAATAAATATGATTAAATACAAATAATCTAATATATAATGTATGTATAATTGTATATAAATATAAAAATAAGAATAACAATTTGTAATATAAGTAATAATACATATACATATGCATATACCTATTGATAATGAATATAAATAGTAATATTAAATATGACCATAAGTTAAAATACAAAAATTAAATAATTGTAAAAATTGTATTTCAAAAATTGAATCTAATTATTTAAATACTAACATTAATCAAAACTAACATAGACATAACATTAAATCAAAAAGCAAAAAGGTTTGATAAGAAGACTAAATTCATATAAACTGTGATCTTAATTTTAATATGCTAGAAATAGCTATTTGTTCATTAAGACCTGGCCGTCTACAGGCATTAAGCCTGAGTTGCCATAAACATTCTTTTGCTTCTAACAATGTTTTGTCATCTCCACCTTTGTGTTGGTTGAATGGTACCTTATCAATAACAAAAAACAAAAATCTTTTAAAATTGTTACAAGTTGTAGTATGGTTGAATAACGTGTTAGTAGATATGTGTCTTTTAATATCACTTAGATGCTCTATAACACGTGTTTTAAGTTTTCTAATAGTTTTCCCTATATAAAATGCTTCACATGCAGTGCATGTTGTGGCACAAACAACCATACTGGTATTGCAATTACAGTGACCAGGGCATTTCAAGGTTTTCCCATAATTGTATATAGAAATGTAAGGACCATCATGAATAAATCTACATACGTGACATGACCCACATTTACTCATCTTAGAATGTCTCAGTTGTTCACTGTTATGATTATTCTCAAAAATATTTTTCAAGTTTTTGCCTTTACTAAATGTGAAGTAAATGTGGGTCATGTCACGTATGTAGATTTATTCATGATGGTCCTTACATTTCTATATACAATTATGGGAAAACCTTGAAATGCCCTGGTCACTGTAATTGCAATACCAGTATGGTTGTTTATGCCGCAACATGCACTGCATGTGAAGCATTTTATATAGGGAAAACTATTAGAAAACTTAAAACATGTGTTATAGAGCATCTAAGTGATATTAAAAGACACATATCTACTAACACGTTATTCAACCATACTACAACTTGTAACAATTTTAAAAGATTTTTGTTTTTTGTTATTGATAAGGTACCATTCAACCAACACAAAGGTGGAGATGACAAAACATTGTTAGAAGCAAAAGAATGTTTATGGCAACTCAGGCTTAATGCCTGTAGACGGCCAGGTCTTAATGAACAAATAGCTATTTCTAGCATATTAAAATTAAGATCACAGTTTATATGAATTTAGTCTTCTTATCAAACCTTTTTGATTTTGATTTAATGTTATGTCTGTGTTAGTTTTGATTAATGTCAGTATTTAAATAATTAGATTCAATTTTTGAAATACAATTTTTACAATTATTTAATTTTTGTATTTTAACTTATGGTCATATTTAATATTACTATTTATATTCATTATCAATAGGTATATGCATATGTATATGTATTATTACTTATATTACAAACTGTTATTCTTATTTTTGTATTTATATACAATTATACATACATTATATATTAGATTATTTGTATTTAATCATATTTATTTATTTATTTATCTTATGATATTGAATTAATATAATTATTACAGACATTTTAATTAATTGTATTCTATTTTATCTACACACTACCTTTCAGAGTTTAATTCAGAACATTTAATATTTTACATTTTATTTCACATTTTATATTTTACATACTAACATACATTTATATTAACATTATTGAGAGTACTTTTAAATATCACAATTACATTTATAGCTGTTTTTAACATCTATTAGTGGTTACAATAATGTTTGTCCACACAAGTCTTGTTCAAATAATAATGAATTGTTTATTTTACCTTTAAGACTATGAATCCTGACCTTTTAATTATGGCTAATTGACTGATTGAATGTTAACTGAATTATGAATGCAGTATATAAGGGATGACAAAGCAATGTATTTTGTACTCTGATGATGCCCTATTTGAGTGGGTGAAAGCGCTTAGTATTTTGGATTGTGGAGTTTATTGTCCTTCTTCCGTTTGTGGTCTGGTCTACGTTTATTAAAGTTTTTGTGAAGATTTCCAGGACTCAAGGTTTGCTGATTTTTAGCTTACTGGTCTGATTTGCTCTAAATTGAACTTGTTCTGCTCTTTACAGCAGCCTGTTTGAGCCCTGGACTGTTATGTTACTATCAGACCTACAGGAAAAGGATTTCTTGCATATTACGAGTTATATTAAGCTTCAAGTTTCAAGCCCTCAGTCTCATATTTTTCACTGAGACTGATTTTTAACAGGAGTATTTTATGGTGATATTTAAAGACTTCTGTCATCCCGTGCCTCTTTACACTGACTGTAACAGATTGCTACATATTGTTTTGGATAGTGAACTGTTGGGTTAGCCTGCTGTGGAATTCTTCTGTTCTGTTATTCACGGCAATCAGCGTTTATCCCTTGGCTGTTTTTTCACTAACAGACCTTAAGGAAGATGACGAAGAAAATAAGCTTTTTATTAGGTCTCCAATAAGTCGCTGCTTTATTCTCTGTATTGAGAACAACTTTTATTAGAAACCTGACATTTTATTTAGTATCGTATTATCTGTTTTTTTAAACAATTTAAACAATTGTAACATATTGTTACCTAGCGACTACAACAGACTGCTACGTGATTTTTTGAAAAGTTAACTGTTGGTTTAGCCTGCCTTGGATTTTCACTGTTTTGCTATTCACGGTAGTTTGCTTTCAGCCATTGATTGGTGTATCACAGTCAGACTAAAAAGGAAGAGAATATCTTCATTGTTTACAGGGTTCTATTAAGTCACTGTTATCATTCATGTAGTGTGAACAAACTCTACTAGGAACCTGAAACTTATCTTACTGAGAGTACTATCATTTTGTGTTATTTCAACATTTTGTCACGTTGTGAACTGCTGCTTTACAATTAATCTTTACGTGACACCCTCATTGTCTAGTTGGCTGGCAGCGGGTTACATTGAACATTATTTTGCTGATTCAGTGCATTCAGTAGCTTGAAAATGCAGCGTTTACTTCAGGAACATTTAGAAATTACCAACAAACTCATTCAGGCGTTGCATGAACAACGTAACAATCAGGGCAATGATGACGAAATCCTGATTACTGATACGCAGGAGCAGTTATTAACATTACATTCTACTCCTAATACAAGTATTCACAGGCAAAGAACCGTTGACAGGCAACGATCTACAACGCCCATTAGAAACTTGACATCTTCTGGGAATGGTGGTGCCGTGGTTCCCAACATAAATCCCACAAGTAACCACAGAGAAGAATGTAATGGTGCTACCAAAAATGGGCATTTTTTGTCTGACATTCCTTCTACTGGTTGTGTGGATTTGAAACAATTTTTGTTACCTCCCTTATTAAAAAACAATGTGGCTGCTTCTAGGGACATGGGGTCCCTTAATTCACAGTTGACTGAGTTTGAAAAGACATTAAAAGCCTTCAAATCCCTTCAAATGGACAATGCGTTTTTAGAACGCTCCCTTGAATTAAGACAAGTACCTAAAGGTTTACGAATTTTGAAATTACCTCATGGTTTTGAGGAAGGTACTGCTATATTTAATGACCTTCTATCTCTTTTTGACAGAACTGGCTTTGAATTGTTGAAATTAATTATACGTAACAACTGTGAGAAATTGAATATTTTAAACGATAAGCTATGTCAGCTTGACAAAACAATCAAAGCAGACCTTCTATTTGAGCACAATAAGTTTAGATTAGACAACATATTCAAAGACATGGATAGGTACGTGAATAAGGGACTTGACATAAAAAAACACAAAATAGAAAGGGACACATATGATTATAGGAATAATAAAGTTTACACACATTTTAAAGAATACAAGAATATGAAATATTATAAAGAACTTAAAAGGCATTATAGTCAAGACAATCACTATGTTACATCAGGTTTTGAACAAACCCACAGAAATAACACCAATAACAATAATAACGATGAATTACAATCAGTTTTTTTAGATCAGCCGGTGTTAAGGAGGTCCGAAAGAATAAGGGAAAGACAGGGCAGCCACAAGTATCCCCCACACAATAATTACAACAAAGGGGAACAGAGAATGAATCCCTGGCACAGACAGTAGATTTTCATCCAGTAATGGTTAACCAAGAGTTGACAAATGACTTGATCAATAATCAAGATTTAGGTACTTGTTTAGTCTCAACTTATTCAGGTTTTAGTTTGTATAACTATACCAAAAACAATTTTGGCAAGACTTATTTAGAATTGTTTAGTAAAGGTTTTAATTTTGTACCTTCGTTTCAACTGGATATTGGTAGTGTGTTGATTAATTTTAAATTATACACTAGAATGTTGAATTTAAAAATATTTTTTCATCAGACAAACACTATTAACACTGACAATACATTTTTTACTCCCAATCGTCATAGTACTTTCATCCCCCCACAACATTTTTTAATTCAGATTTTTGAAAAACTTTGTGAAAATAGTTTTAGAAGAATTTTAAGTAAGAAAACAGTCAGTAAATACAATTTGACTTCAGCAGAACAATTTTGTTTAAAATAACTTACTAGTTCAAATCAATACAGGATCATGAAGCCAGCCAAAGGGGGTGGCGTAGTCATTATGTTGAATACTGATTATTATGAAAGAATGACTCATTTACTTGATGACAATGATACATATGAAAATGTTACTAGGTATGAAGTCAACAAAGCATACACCACAATTGACTGGTTGATTTATGATTATTTGATGGATGCTAGTATTGATCAGAATATTTTCAAATATTTATCAGTGGAATTCCCTATTACACCTTCAATTTTTGGGATTCCAAAAATTCACAAGGATATACACCACCCCCCATTCAGACCCATAGTGTCAGCCAAAGGTTCAAAAACTGAAGCACTAGCAGCCTATATAGATTTTAAATGCAAAGAAGTTTTGAAAAATACAACGCATATTCTTAGAGACTCTTGGCACTGTTTAGAATTGGTCAGAGAATTTTCAAAAAATTTTGATTTTAAATCTAATTTTTTTATGGCTACAATTGATGTTGTCAACCTTTTTTCCGTCATTCCCCATGGTAAGGGGATGGAAATGTTTGAAGATTGTCTTAACAAATACAATAGATCTAATTTCTCTGACAATCGTCTAGTTACCAGTATGCTTGAATTAGTCTTAGAAAATAATTTTGTATATTTCAACAATAATTATTATATACAGAAGAAAGGTGTTGCTATGGGGGCAAGATGTGCCCCCATTTATGCTAATTTAGTTTTGGCACAATGGGAATCTGAGTGTATTTTTACTAGTATGTTTTGGAAGAAGATTTTATTGTATTTGCGTTATTTGGACGATATTTTAATTTTTTGGGGGGGATCTAAGGAGGAGTTCAATGATTTTATCATTTTTTTGGGAAAATCCACCAAATTTTTAAATATTACTAGCCACATTGCTGACAATCATGTGGAATTCTTGGACATTAAACTCACTGTTATCAACAACAAAACTGAATCAACACTATTTAGGAAGAAAACATATTCCAACTCATTTCTACACTTCGACAGCTGTCATCCATTTCATCAAAAAAAGAATTTGGTCAAAGGCCAGATGGTCAGACTGCCTAGACTAGTTAGTGATAATCAAGTGTTTAAACATGAGTTGGATTTACTTATGAAAATGTTTTTTGACAGAGAATATCCTCATGATTTAGTACTAAATATTAGTAA